>NW_027649915.1:257500-307500 GCF_965287045.1 Carcharhinus amblyrhynchos | reverse complement strand
ATCTCTGTGTCTCTGTGTCTCTCTGCCACAGGGTCTCAGTGTCTCAGTGTCTCAGAGTCTCAGTGTCTCTGTGTCTCAGTGTCTCTGTGCCTCAGTGTCTCAGGGTCTCAGAGTCTCTGTGCCTCAGTGTCTCAGGGTGTCAGAGTCTCTGTGTCTCAGTGTCTCAGGGTCTCAGTGTCTCAGAGTCTCAGTGTCTCTGTGTCTCAGTGTCTCTGTGCCTCAGTGTCTCAGTGTGTCAGAGTCTCAGTGTCTCAGTGTCTCTGTGCCTCAGTGTCTCAGTGTCTGAAAGTCTCTGTGTCTCTGTGTCTCAGTGTCTCTTTGTTTCAGAGTCTCAGTGTCTCAGTGTCTCTGTGCCTCAGTGTCTCTGTGTCTCTGTGACTCAGTGTCTCAGTGTCTGGAAGTCTCTGTGTCTCAGTGTCTCTTTGTTTCAGAGTCTCAGTGTCTCTTTGTCTCTGTGCCACATCGTCTCAGTGTCTCAGAGTCTCAGAGTCTCAGTGTCACTGTGTCTCAGTGTGTCTGTATCTCAGCGTCTCTGTGCCTCAGTGTCTCAGTGTCTCAGAGTCTCACTAACTCTGTGTCTACGTGTCTCTGTGTCTCAGTGTCTCTGTATCTCTGTGCCTCAGTGTCTCAGATTCTCAGTGTCTCTTTGTCTCTTTGCCTCAGTGTCTCTGTGTCTACGTGTCTCAGTGCCTCAGTGTCTCTGTGTGTCTGTGCCTCAGTGTCTCAGTGTCTCAGGGTCTCAGAGTCTCCGTGTCTCTGAGTCTATGTGTCTCTGTGTTTCTGTGTCTCTGTGCCTCAGAGTCTCAGTGTCTCAGTGTCTCAGAGTCTCAGTGTCTCTGCGCCTCAGTGTCTCTGTGTCTCTGTGACTCTGTGACTCTGTGTCTCAGTGTTTCAGAGTCTCAGTGCCTCCGTGTCTCTGTGTCTCTGTGCCTCAGTGTCTCAGTGACTTAGTGTCTCAGAGTCTCAGTGTCTCTGTGCCTCAGTGACTCAGTGTCTCAGTGTCACAGAGTCCCAGTGTCTCTGTGTCTCAGTGTCTCAGAGTCTCGGTGTCTCAGTGTCTCAGTTTCTCTGTGCCTCAGTGTCTCAGTGTGTCTGTGTCTCAGTGTCTCAGAGTCTCAGTGTCTCTGTGTCTCAGTGTCTATGTGCCTCAGTGTCTCATTGTCTCAGTGTCACAGAGTCTCAGTGTCTGTGTGTCTCAGTGTCTCAGAGTCTCGGTGTCTCAGTGTCTCAGTTTCTCTGTGCCTCAGTGTCTCAGTGTCTCAGTGTCACAGAGTCTCAGTGTCTCAGTGTCTCATACTTTCAGTGTCTCTGTGCCTCAGTGTCTCAGTGTCTCTGTATCTCAGTGTGTCAGTGTCTCAGTGTGTCTGTGTCTCAGTGTCTCAGAGTCTCAGTGTCTCAGTGTGTCTGTGTCTAAGTGTCTCAGTGTGTCTGTGTCTCAGTGTCTCAGTGTCTCAGAGTCTCAGTGTGTCTGTGTCTCAGTGTCTCAGTGTCTCAGAGTCTCAGTGTCTCAGAGACTCATTCTCTGTGTCTCAGTGTCTCTGTGTCGCAGTTTCTCAGAGTCTCTGTGTCTCTGTGTCTCTGCGTCTCTGTGTCTCATTGTCTCAGTGTCTCTGTGTTTCAGTGTCTCTGTGTCTCAGTTCCTCTGTGCCTCAGTGTCTCAGTGCCTCTGTGTCTCAGTGTCTCAGTGTGTCTGTGTCTCAGTGTCTCAGAGTATCAGTGCCTCAGTGTCTCTGTGTCACAGTGTCTCTGCGCCTCAGAGTCTCAGTGTCTCTGTGTCTCAGTGCCTCAGTGTCTCAGAGTTCAGTGTCTCAGTGTCTCAGAGTCACTGTGTCTCAGTGTCTCAGTGTTTCAGAGTCTCAGTGTCTCTGTGTCTCAGTCTCTCTTTGCCTCAGTGTCTCCGTGTCTCTCTGTCTCTGTTTCTCTGTGTTTCAGTGTCTCTGTGTCAGTGTGCCTCAGTGTCTCAGTGACTCAGTGTCTCAGAGTCTCAGTGTCTCTGTGTCTCAGTGTCTCTGTGCCTCTGTGTCTCAGTATCTCAGTGTCTCTGTGTCTCAGAGACTCTGTGTCTCTGCGTCTCTGTGTCTCAGTGTCTCAGTGTCTATGTGCCTCTGTGTCTCAGTGTCTCTGTGTCTCTGTGTCTCAGTGTCTCTGTGCCTCTGTGTCTCAGTATCTCAGTATCTCAGTGTCTCTGTGTCTCAGAGTCTCAGTGTCTCTTTGTCTCAGAGTATCAGTGTCTTTGTGTCTCTATGTCTCATTGTCTTAGAGTCTCAGTGTCTCAGAGTCCCAGTGTTCCTGTGTCTCAGTGTCACTGTGTCTCTGTGCCTCATTGTCTCAATGTCTCCGTGTCTCAGAGTCTCTGTGTTTCACTGTCTCTGTGTCTCAGAGTCTCAGTGTCTCTGTGTCTCTGTGTCTCAGTGTCACTGTGTCTCTGTGCCTCAGTGTCTCAGAGTCTCTGTGTCTCAGTGTCACTGTGTCTCTGTGCCTCAGTGTCTCAGAGTCTCTGTGTCTCAGTGTCACTGTGTCTCTGTGCCTCAGTGTCTCTGTGTCTCAGTGTTTCAGTGGCTCAGGGTCTCAGTTTCTCAGTGTCTCAGTGTCTCTGTGTTTCAGGGTCTCAGAGTCTCTCTGTCTCTGCATCTCTGTGTTTCAGTGTCTCTGTGCCTCAGTGTCCCTGCACCTCTGTGTCTCAGTGTCTCAGTGCGTCTATGTCTCAGTGTCTCAGAGAATCAGTGTCTCAGTGTCTCTGTGTCACAGTGTCTGCGCCTCAGAGTCTCAGTGTCTCAGAGCCTCCGTGTCTCTGTGACTCTGTGTCTCTTTGTCTCAGTGTCTCAGTGACTCAGTGTCTAAGAGTCTCAGTGTCTTTGTGTCTCTATGTCTCAGTGTATCAGTGTCTCAGAGTCTAAGTGTCTCAGTGTCTCAGAGTCTCAGCGTTTCAGTGTTTCCGAGTCTCAGTGTCTCAGTGTCTCTGTGTCTCAGTGTCTCCGTGTCTCAGTGTCTCAGTGTGTCTGTGTCTCAGTGTCTCAGAGTATCAGTGTCTCTGTGTCACAGTGTCTCTGCGCCTCAGAGTCTCAGTGTGTTAGTCTCTCTGTGTCTACGTGTCTCTGTGTCTCAGTGTCTCTGTGTCTCAGTGTCTCAGTGTGTCTGTGTCTCAGAGTATCAGTGTCTCTGTGTCACAGTGTCTCTGCGCCTCAGAGTCTCAGTGTCTCACAGTCTCTGTGTCTCTGGGTCTGTGTCTCAGTGTCTCAGTGTCTCATAGTTTCAGTGTCTCTGTGTCTCAGTGTCTCTGTATCTCAGTGTCTCAGTGTCTCAGAGTCTCAGTGCCTCAGAGTCTCTTTGTCTCTGAGTCTCTGTGTCTCTGTGTTTCTGTGTCTCTGTGTCTCAGTGTCTCAGTATCTCTGTGCCTCTGTGTCTCATTTTCTCAGAGTCTCAGTGTCTCTGAGTCTCAGTGCCTCAGTGTCCCAGTGACTCTGTGCCTCAGTGCCTCTGTGCCTCAGTGTCTCAGAGTCACTGTGTCTCTGTGTCTCTGTGTCTCTGTGCCTCAGTGCCTCAGTGTCTCAGTGTCTCAGTGACTCAGTGTCTCAGAGACTCACTGTCTTTGTGTCTCTGTGTCTCAGTGTATCAGAGTCTTAGAGTCTCAGTGTCTCAGTGTCTCAGAGTCTCAATGTTTCAGAGTCTCAGTGTCTCTGTGTCTCTGTGTCTCAGTGTCTCTTTGCCTCAGTGTCTCAGTGTGTCAGCCTCTCTGTGTCTACGTGTCTCTGTGTCTCAGTGTCCCTGGGTCTCTGTGCCTCAGTGTCTCAGTGTCTCTGTGTCTCAGTGTCTCAGTGTCTCTGTGTCTGTGTGTCTCAGTGTCTCAGTGTCTCAGAGTCTCAGTGTCTCTGTGTTTCTGTGTCTCTGTGTCTCAGTGTCTCAGTGTCTCTGTGTCTCTGTGCCTCTGTGTCTCAGTGTCTCAGTGTTTCAGTGTCTCAGTGTCTCAGTGTCTCAGAGTCTCAGTGTCTCTGTGCCTCAGTGTCTCAGTGTCTCTGTGCCTCAGTGTCTCTGTGCCTCAGTGTCTCAGGGTCTCAGTGTCTATGTGTTTCTGTGTCTCAGTTTCTCTGTGTCTCAGTCTCTCTGCGTCTCTGCGTGTCTGGGTCTCAGTGTCTTTGCGTCTCGGGTTTCTGTGTCTCTGTGTCTCTGGGTCTCAGGGTCTCTGTGTCTCTGCGTCTCAGTGTCTCTGCGTCTCAGTGTCTCTGCGTCTCTGTGTCTCTTCGTCCCAGGGTCTCTGCGTCTCAGCGTCTCTGCGTCTCTGCGTCTCAGTGTCTTTGCGTCTCGGGTTTCTGTGTCTCTGCGTCTCTGGGTCTCAGGGTCTCTGCGTCTCTGGATCTCAGTGTCTCTGCTCCTTAGTGTCTCTGCGTCTCTGCGACTCTGGGACTCTGTGTCTCTGCGTCTCAGGGTCTCTGCATCTCCGGGTCTCTTTGTCTCAGTGTCTCTGCGTCTCAGAGTCTCTGCGTCTCAAAGTCTCCGCGTCTCAGACTCTCTGGGTCTCAGGGTCTCTGCGTCTCAGAGTCTCTGCGTCTCAGGGTCTCTGCGTCTCTGCGTCTCTGGGTCTCAGTGTCTCTGCGTCTCGGGTTTCTGTGTCTCTGCGTCTCAGGGTCTCTGCGTCTCTGCGTCTCAGTGTCTCTGCGTCTCAGGTTCTCTGCTACTCAGTGTCTCTGCTTCTCAGTGTCTCTGCATCTCAGTGTCTCTGCGTTTCTGCGCCTCCGCGTTTTTGGGTCTCAGGGCCTCTGCATCTCAGAGTCTCTGGGTCGCTGCGTCTCTGAGTCTCTTGGTCTCAGTGTCTCTGTGTCTCTGCGTCTCTGCATCTCAAGGTCTCAGCGTCTCTGCGTCTCAGGGTCTCTGCGTATCTGCGTCTCTGGATCTCAGTGTGTCTGCGTCTCAGGGTCTCTACGTCTCTATGTCTCTGTGTCTCTCCGTCTCAGGTTCTCTGCGTCTCTTCGTCTCTGCGTCTCAGCGTCTCTGCTTCTCTGCCTCTCTGCGTCTCAGTGTCTCTGTGTCCCTGAGTCTCAGAGTCTCTGTGTCTCAGCGTCTCTGCATCTCAGTGTCTCTGCGTTTCCGCGTCTCACAGTCTGTGCGTCTCAGAGTCTCTGGGTCTCAGTGTCTCTGCGTCTCTGCGTCTCAGAGCCTCTGCGCCTCAGGGCCTCTGTGTCTCAGCGTCTCAGGGTCTCTGAGTCTCTTGTTCTCAGAGTCTCTGGGTCTCAGTGTCTCTGCGTCTCTGCGTCCCAGAGTCTCTGTGTCTCAGCGTCTCAGTGTCTCTGCGTCTCTGCGTCTCAGCGTCTCTGGGTCTCAGTGTCTCTGCGTCTCTGCGTCCCAGAGTCTCTGTGTCTCAGCGTCTCAGTGTCTCTGCGTCTCTGCGTCTCAGCGTCTCTGCCTCTCAGTGTCTCTGCGCCTCTGCGTTTCTAGGTCTCAGTGTCTCTGCGTCTCAGGGTCTCTGCGTCTCTGGGTCTCAGTGTCTCTGCGTCTCAGATCTCTGCGTCTCAGAGTCTCTGTGTCTCAGAGTCTCAGTATCTCTGCGTCTCAGTGTCTCTGCGTCTGGGCGTCTCTGCATCTCAGGGTGTTTACGCCTCTGCTTCTTAGAGTCTCTGAGTTTCTGCGTCTCTGCGTCTCTGGGTCTCAGTGTCTCTGCATGCCTGCTTCTCTGCGTCTCAATGACTCTGCGTCTCAGGTTCTAGCGTCTCTGGGTCTCAGTGTCTCTGCGTCTCTGCGTCTCTGAGTCTCTGCATCTCTGGTCTCAGTGTCTCTGCATCTCAGCGTCTCTGCAGTCTGAGTCTCTGCGTCTCAGGGTCTCTGCGTCTCAGAGTCACTGGGTCTCAGAGTCTCTGCGTCTCTGTGTCTCTTTGTCTCTGCGTCCCAGGGTCTCTACGTCTCAGCGTTTCTGCGACTCAGTGTCTCTGCTTCTCAGTGTCTCTGCTTCTCAGTGTCTCTGCTTCTCAGTGTCTCTGCGTCTCTGCGCCTCTGCGTTTCTGCGTCTTAGGGCCTCTGAGTCTCAGAGTCTCTGGGTCGCAGTGTCTCTGTATCTCAGTGTCTCTGCGTCTCTGGGTCTCAGCGTCTATGTGTCTGAGAGTCTCTGCGTCTCATAGTCTCTGCCTCTCTGCATCTCTGCGTCTCTGCGTCTCTGAGTCTCTCCGTCTCCGCGTCTCAGCGTCTCTGCTCCTCAGTGTCTCTGCGTCTCTGGGTCTCTGCGTCTCTGGGACTCTGTGTCTCTGCGTCTCAGAGTCTCTGCGTCTCTGTGTCTCTTCGTCTCTGCGTCCCAGGGTCGATGCGTCTCAGCGTCTCTGCATCTCAGTGTCTCTGCGTCTCAGAGTCTCTGCATCTCAGTGTCTCTGCGCCTCTGCGTTTCTGGGTCTCAGTGTCTCTGCGTCTCAGGTTCTCTGCATCTCTGCGTCTCTGGGACTCAGTGTCTCTTCGTCTCAGTGTCTCAGTTACTCTGCATCTCTGCGTCTCAGTGTCTCACTGTATCTGCGTCTCAGGGTCTCTGCATCTCTGCGTCTCAGTGTCTCTGCGTCTCAGTGCCTCTGCGTCTCAGTGTCTCTACGTCTCAGCGTCTTTGGGTCTCAGTGTCTCTGCCTCTCAGGATCTCTGTGTCTCTGCGTCTCAGAGTCTCTGCGTCTCAGCGTCTCAGGATCTCTGAGTCTCTGCTTTTCAGAGTCTCTGCGTCTCAGCGTCTCAGGATCTCTGAGTCTCTGCTTTTCAGAGTCTCTGTGTATCAGAGTCTCTGTGTCTCAGCGTCTCAGTGTCTCTGCGTCTCTGCGTCGCTGTGTCTCAGAGTCTCTGAGTCTCTGGGTCTCTGGGTCTCAGTGTCTCTGCTCTTCAGTGTCCCTGCGTCTCTGCGTCTCTGGGACTCTGCGTCTCAGAGTCTCTGCGTCTCAGAGTCTCTGCGTCTCTGCTTCTCAGGGTCACTGCGTCTCTGCGTCTCTGGGTCTCAGTGTCTCTGCGTCTCGGGTTTCTGCGTCTCTGGTCTCTGCGTCTCAGGGTCTCTGCGTCTTTGTGTCTCTTCGTCTCTGGGTCCCAGGGTCTCTGCGTCTCAGCGTCTCTGCGACTCCTAGTCTCAGTGTCTCTGCGTCTCAGGGTCTCTGCGTCTCTGGGTCTCAGGGTGTCTGCGTATCTGCGTCTCTGCGTCTCTGGGTCTCAGTGTATCTGCGTCTCAGGGTCCCTGCGTCTCTGCGTCTCTGGGTCTAAGGGTCTCTGCGTCTCAGGTTCTCTGCGTCTCTTCGTCTCTGTGTCTCAGCGTCTCAGCGTCTCTGCCCCTCTGCGTCTAAGTGTCTCTGTGTCCCTGTGTCTCAGTGTCTCTGCCTCTCAGCGTCTCTGCATCTCAGTGTCTCTGCGTCTCTGCGTCTCAGACTCTGTGTCTCAGAATCTCAGTGTCTCTGCTTCACTGCGTCTCAGCGTCTCTGGGTCTCAGTGTGTCGGCGTCTCAGGGTCTCTGCGTCTCTGGGTCTTTGCGTCTCTGCGTCTCAGGGTCTCTATGCCTCTGCGTCTCAGATTCTCTGAGTTTCTGCGTCTCTGCGTCTCTGAGTCTCTGCGTCTCAGGGTCTCTGCGTCTCTGGGTCTCAGAGTCTCTGCGTCTCTGCGTCTCAGGGTCTCTGCGTCTCTGCGTCTCTGCGTCTTTGTGTCTCTTCGTCTCTGCGTCCCAGGGTCTCTGCGTCTCAGCGTGTCTGCGACTCAGTGTCTCTGCGTCTCAGTGTCTCTGCGTCTCAGTGTCTCTGCGACTCAGTGTCTCTGCGACTCAGTGTCTCTGCGTCTCAGTGTCTCTGCGTCTCAGTGTCTCTGCGTCTCAGTGTCTCTGCATCTCTGCGCCTCTGCGTTTCTGGGTCTCAGGGTCTCTGCGTCTCAGAGTCTCTGGGTCGCTGCGTCTCTGCGTCTCTGGGTCACACTGTCTCTGCGTCTCAGTGTATCTGCGTCTCTGGGTCTCAGCGTCTATGCATCTCAGAGTCTCTGCGTCTCATAGTCTCTGCCTCTCTTTTCTCAGGGTCTCTGCGTCTCAGGGTCTCAGGGTCTCTGGGTCTCAGTGTCGCTGCGACTCTGCTTCTCAGAGTCTCTGCGTATCAGGGTCTCTGCGTCTCTGCGTCTCAGGGCCTCTGCGTCTCAGCGTGTCTGCGTCTCAGTGTCTCTGCGTCTCAGTGTCTCTGCGTCTCAGTGTCTCTACGTCTCAGCGTCTTTGGGTCTCAGTGTCTCTGCCTCTCAGGATCTCTGTGTCTCTGCGTCTCAGGGCCTCTGCGTCTCAGCGTCTCAGGATCTCTGAGTCTCTGCTTTTCAGAGTCTCTGTGTATCAGAGTCTCTGTGTCTCAGCGTCTCAGTGTCTCTGCGTCTCTGCGTCGCTGTGTCTCAGAGTCTCTGAGTCTCTGCGTCTCTGGGTCTCTGGGTCTCAGTGTCTCTGCTCTTCAGTGTCCCTGCGTCTCTGCGTCTCTGGGACTCTGTGTCTCAGAGTCTCTGCGTCTCAGAGTCTCTGTGTCTCTGCTTCTCAGGGTCACTGCGTCTCTGCGTCTCTGGGTCTCAGTGTCTCTGCGTCTCTGGGTCTCAGTGTCTCTGCGTCTCGGGTTTCTGCGTCTCTGGTCTCTGCGTCTCAGGGTCTCTGCGTCTTTGTGTCTCTTCGTCTCTGGGTCCCAGGGTCTCTGCGTCTCAGCGTCTCTGCGACTCCTGGTCTCAGTGTCTCTGCGTCTCAGGGTCTCTGCGTCTCTGGGTCTCAGGGTGTCTGCGTATCTGCGTCTCTGCGTCTCTGGGTCTCAGTGTATCTGCGTCTCAGGGTCCCTGCGTCTCTGCGTCTCTGGGTCTAAGGGTCTCTGCGTCTCAGGTTCTCTGCGTCTCTTCGTCTCTGTGTCTCAGCGTCTCAGCGTCTCTGCCCCACTGCGTCTAAGTGTCTCTGTGTCCCTGTGTCTCAGTGTCTCTGCCTCTCAGCGTCTCTGCATCTCAGTGTCTCTGCGTCTCTGCGTCTCAGACTCTGTGTCTCAAAATCTCAGTGTCTCTGCTTCACTGCGTCTCAGCGTCTCTGGGTCTCAGTGTGTCGGCGTCTCAGGGTCTCTGCGTCTCTGGGTCTCAGAGTCTCTGCGTCCCAGGGTCTCTGCGTCTCAGGGTCTCTGCGTCTCAGTGTCTTTGCGTGTCTGTGTCTCTTCGTCTCTGCGTCCCAGGGTCTCTGCGACTCAGTGTCTCTGCGACTCAGTGTCTCTTCGTCTCAGTGTCTCAGTTACTCTGCATCTCTGCGTCTCAGTGTCTCTGCATCTCACTGTATCTGCGTCTCAGGGTCTCTGCGTCTCTGCGTCTCAGAGTCTCTGCGTCTCATAGTCTCTGCCTGTCTGGGTCTCAGGGTCTCTGTGTCTCAGGTTCTCAGCGTCTCAGGGTCTCTGCGTCTCAGAGTGTCTGGGTCTCAGGGTCTCAGGGTCTCTGCTTCTCAGAGTCTCTGCGTCTCAGGGTCTCTGCGTCTCTGCGTCTCAGGGCCTCTGCGTCTCAGCGTGTCTGCGTCTCAGTGTCTCTGCGTCTCAGTGTCTCTGCGTCTCAGTGTCTCTACGTCTCAGCGTCTTTGGGTCTCAGTGTCTCTGCCTCTCAGGATCTCTGTGTCTCTGCGTCTCAGGGCCTCTGCGTCTCAGCGTGTCTGCTTTTCAGAGTCTCTGCGTCTCAGCGTCTCAGGATCTCTGAGTCTCTGCTTTTCAGAGTCTCTGTGTATCAGAGTCTCTGTGTCTCAGCGTCTCAGTGTCTCTGCGTCTCTGCGTCGCTGTGTCTCAGAGTCTCTGAGTCTCTGCGTCTCTGGGTCTCAGTGTCTCTGCTCTTCAGTGTCCCTGCGTCTCTGCGTCTCTGGGACTCTGCGTCTCAGAGTCTCTGCGTCTCAGAGTCTCTGCGTCTCTGCTTCTCAGGGTCACTGCGTCTCTGCGTCTCTGGGTCTCAGTGTCTCTGCGTCTCGGGTTTCTGCGTCTCTGGTCTCTGCGTCTCAGGGTCTCAGTGTCTCTGCGTCTCAGTGTCTCTGCGTCTTTGTGTCTCTTCGTCTCTGGGTCCCAGGGTCTCTGCGTCTCAGCGTCTCTGCGACTCCTGGTCTCAGTGTCTCTGCGTCTCAGGGTCTCTGCGTCTCTGGGTCTCAGGGTGTCTGCGTATCTGCGTCTCTGCGTCTCTGGGTCCCAAGGTCTCTGCGTCTCAGCGTCTCTGCGACTCCTGGTCTCAGTGTCTCTGCGTCTCAGGGTCTCTGCGTCTCTGGGTCTCAGGGTGTCTGCGTATCTGCGTCTCTGCGTCTCTGGGTCTCAGTGTATCTGTGTCTCAGGGTCTCTGCGTCTCTGGGTCTAAGGGTCTCTGCGTCTCAGGTTCTCTGCGTCTCTTCGTCTCTGTGTCTCAGCGTCTCAGCGTCTCTGCCTCTCTGCGTCTAAGTGTCTCTGTGTCCCTGTGTCTCAGTGTCTCTGCCTCTCAGCGTCTCTGCATCTCAGTGTCTCTGCGTCTCTGCGTCTCAGACTCTGTGTCTCAGAATCTCAGTGTCTCTGCTTCACTGCGTCTCAGCGTCTCTGGGTCTCAGTGTGTCGGCGTCTCAGGGTCTCTGTGTCTCTACGTCTCAAGGTCTCAGAGTCTCTGCGTCTCTGGGTCTCAGTGTCTCTGCGTCTCTGCGTCTCAGGGTCTCTGCGTCTCTGGGTCTCTGAGTTTCTGCGTCTCTGCGTCTCTGTGTCTCAGTGTCTCTGCGTCTCTGCGTCTCAGGGTCTCTGCGTCTCTGCGTCTCTGAGTCTCTGCGTCTCTGGGTCTCTGAGTTTCTGCGTCTCTGCATCTCTGTGTCTCAGTGTCTCTGCGTCTCTGCGTCTCAGGGTCTCTGCGTCTCTGCGTCTCTGAGTCTCTGCGTCTCAGGGTCTCTGCGTCTCTGCGTCTCTGCGTCTCAGGGTCTCTGCGTCTCTGCGTCTCAGTGTCTCTGCGTCTCAGTGTCTTTGCGTGTCTGTGTCTCTTCGTCTCTGCGTCCCAGGGTCTCTGCGTCTCAGTGTCTCTGCGACTCAGTGTCTCTGCATCTCTGCGCCTCTGCGTTTCTGGGTCTCAGGGTCTCTGCGTCTCAGAGTCTCTGGCTCGCTGCGTCTCTGCGTCTGAGTGTATCTGCGTCTCTGGGTCTCAGCGTCTATGCATCTCAGAGTCTCTGCATCTCATAGTCTCTGCCTTTCTGTGTCTCAGGGTCTCTGCGTCTCAGGTTCTCTGCGTCTCTGCGTCTCTGGGACTCAGTGTCTCTGCATCTCTGCGTCTCAGTGTCTCAGCATCTCAGTTACTCTGCATCTCTGGGTCTCAGAGTCTCTGCTTCTCTGGGTCTCAGTGTCTCTGCATCTCAGGGTCTCTGCGTCTCAGTGTCTCTGCGTCTCAGTGTCTCTCCGTCTCATTGTCTGTATGTCTCTGCGTCTCTGCGACTCAGTGTCTCTGCTTCTCAGTGTCTCTGCTTCTCTGTGCCTCTGCATCTCTGCGTCTCTGGGTCTGAGTGTCTCTGCGTCTCTGCATCTCTGGGTCTCAGCGTCTCTGCGTCTCAGTGTATCTGCGTCTCAGGGTCTCTGCGTCTCTGCGTCTCAGTGTCTCTGCGTCTCACTGTATCTGCGTCTCAGGGTCTCTGTGTCTCTGCGTCTCAGAGTCTCTGCGTCTCTTAGTCTCTGCCTCTCTGGGTCGCAGGGTCTCTGCGTCTCAGGTTCTCTTAGTCTCTGCGTCTCTGGGAGTCAGCGTCTCTGGGTCTCAGTGTCTCTGCGTCTCAGGGTCTCTGCGTCTCTGCGTCTCAGGGTCTCTGCATCTCAGCGTCTCAGGGTCTCTGCGTCTCAGAGTCTCTGTGTCTCAGAGTCTATGCGTCTCAGAGTCTCTGAGTCTCAGTGTCTCTGCGTCTCTGCATCCCTGGGTCTCAGCGTCTCTGCGTCTCAGTGTATCTGAGTCTCAGGGTCTCTGCGTCTCTGCGTCTCTGCGCCTCAGCGTCTCTGCGTCTCAGAGTCTCTGCGTCTCATAGTCTCTGCCTCTCTGGGTCTCAGGGTCTCTGCGTCTCAGGTTCTCTGCGTCTCTGGGACTCAGTGTCTCAGCGTCTCAGGGTCTCTGCATCTCAGAGTCTCTGCGTCTCAGCGTCTCTAGGTCTCAGTGTCTCTGCGTCTCTGTGTCCCTGCGTCTCTGCGTCTCAGGGTCTCTGCATCTCTGTGTCTCAGTGTCCCTGTGTCTCTGGGACTCTGTGTCTCTACGTCTCAGAGTCTCTGTGTCTCAGAGTCTCTGCGTCTCTGCGTCTCTGCGTCTCTGCATCTCAGAGTCTCTGTGTCTCTGGGTCGCTGCGTCTCTGCGTCTCTGGGTCTCAGTATCTCTGCGTCTCGGGTTTCTGCGTCTCTGCGTCTCTAGGTCTCAGTGTCTCTGTGTTTCAGGGTCTCTGCTTCTCTGCGTCTCTGGGTCTCTGCATCTCTGCGTGTCTGCGTCTCTGGGTCTCAGGGTCTCTGCGTCTCGGGGTCTCTGCGTCTCAGCGTCTCAGTGTCTCTGCGTCTCAGTGTCTCTGCGTCTCTGTGTCTCTTCGTCTCTGGGTCCCAGGGTCTCTGCGTCTCAGCGTCTCTGCGACTCAGTGTCTCTGCTTCTCAGTGTCTCTGTGTCTCTGCGCCTCTGCGTCTCTGGGTCTCAGGGTCTCTGCGTCTCAGAGTCTGTGAGTCGCTGCGTCTCTGCGTCTCTGGGTCTCAGCGTCTCTGCGTCTCTGGGTCTCAGCGTTTTTGCGTCTCATAGTCTCTGCCTCTCTGGGTCTCAGGGTCTCTGCGTCTCAGGTTTTCTGCGTCTCAGGGTCTCTGCATCTCTGGGACTCAGCGTCTCTGCGTCTCAAGGTCTCTGCGTCTTTGCGTCTCAGGGTCTCTGCGTCTCAGAGTCTCTGTGTCTCAGAGTCTCTGGGTCTCGCTGTCTCTGCGTCTCAGCGCCTCTGTGTCTCAGTGTCTCTGCGTCTCTGCTTCTCTGCGTCTCAGTGTCTCTGTGTCCCTGTGTCTCAGTGTCTCTGCGTCTCAGAGTCTCTGCATCTCAGAGTCTCTGGGTCTCGCTGTCTCTGCGTCTCAGAGTCTCTGCGTCTCAGGGTCTCTGCGTCTCAGCGTCTCTGAGTCTCTGCTTCTCAGAGTCTCTGTGTCTCAGAGTCTCTGCGTCTCAGTGTCTCTGCATCTCTGCGTCTCTGTGTCTCTGCATCTCTGCGTCTCTGGGTCTCAGTGTCTCTGCGTCTCAGTGTCTCTGAGTCTCTGTGTCCCTTCGTCTCTGGGTCGCAGGGTCTCTGCGTCTCAGGTTCTCTTCGTCTCTGCGTCTCTGGGACTCAGTGTCACTGCGTCTCAGGGCCTCTGCATCTCTGCGTCTCAGGGTCTCTGCGTCTCAGGGTCTCTGCATCTTAGAGTCTCTGGGTCTCAGTGTCTCTGCGTCTCTGCGTCTCAGAGTCTCTGTGTCTCTGCGTCTCAGAGTCTTTGCTTCTCTGGGTCTCAGTGTCTCTGCATCTCAGGGTCTCTGCGTCTCAGCGTCTCTGCGACTCAGTGTCTCTGCGTCTCAGAGTCTCTGCGTCTCAGAGTCTCTGCGTCTCTGAATCTCAGGGTCTCTGCATCTCTGGGTCTCAGTATCTCTGCGTCTCGGGTTTCTGCGTCTCTGCGTCTCTGTGTCTCTGCGTCTCTGGGTCCCAAGGTCTCGGCGTCTCTGTGTCTCTTCGTCTCTGGGTCCCAGGGTCTCAGCGTCTCTGCGACTCAGTGTCTCTGCTTCTCAGTGTCTCTGCGTCTCTGTGTCTCAGTGTCTCTGCATCTCAGGGTCTCTGCGTTTCTGCGTCTCAGGGTCTCTGCGTCTTTGCGTCTCTGGGAAACAGTGTCTCTGCGTCTCAGGGTCTCTCCGTCTCAGAGTCTCCACGTCTCAGAGACTCTGCGTCTCAGAGTCTCTGCGTCTCAGGGTCTCTGCGTCTCTGCGTCTCTAGGTCTCAGTGTCTCTGCGTCTCAGGGTCTCTGGGTCTCTGCGTCTCAGGGTCTCTGCGTACCTGCGTCTCTGGGTCTCAGTGTGTTTGCGTCTCAGGGTCTCTGCGTCTCTAGGTCTCAGTGTCCCTGCGCCTCAGGGTCTCAGGGTCTCTGCGTCTCTGGGTCTCAGTGTCTCTGTGTCTCCGGGTCTCTGCGTCTCTGCGTCTCTGCTTCTGAG
Organism: Carcharhinus amblyrhynchos; assembly: GCF_965287045.1. Taxonomy (NCBI): domain Eukaryota; kingdom Metazoa; phylum Chordata; class Chondrichthyes; order Carcharhiniformes; family Carcharhinidae; genus Carcharhinus; species Carcharhinus amblyrhynchos. The sequence goes on along the minus strand of NW_027649915.1, from coordinate 293,394 downwards.
GGTCTCTACGCCTCTGCGTCTCAGAGTCTCTGAGTTTCTGCGTCTCTGGGTCTCAGTGTCTCTGCGTCTCAGGGTCTCTGCATCTCAGGGTTTCTGTGTCTCAGCGTCTCTGCGTCTCAGGGTCTCTGCGTCTCTGCGTCTCAGAGTCTCTGAGTCTCTGCGTCTCTGGGTATCAGTGTCTCTGCTCCTCAGTGCCTCTGCGTCTCTGCGTATCTGGGACTCTGTGTCTCTGCATCTCAGGTTCTCTGCGTCTCAGAGTCTCTTCGTCTCAGATTCTCTGCGTCTCAGAGTCTCTTCGTCTCAGATTTTCTGCGTCTCAGGGTCTCTGGGTCTCTGCGTCTCTGGGTCTCAGTGTCTCTGCGTCTCGGGTTTCTGCGTCTCTGCGTCTCTGCATCACAGGGTCTCTGCGTCTCAGCGTCTCAGCGACTCAGTGTCTCTGCTTCTCAGTGTCTCTGCGTCTCAGTGTCTTTGCGTCTCAGTGTCTCTGCGTTTCAGCGTCTCAGCGACTCAGTGTCTCTGCTTCTCAGTGTCTCTGCGTCTCTGGGTCTCAGTGTCTCTGCGTCTCTGCGTCTCTGGGACTCAGCGTCTATGCGTCTCAGAGTCTGTGCGTCTCATAGTTTCTGTCTCTCTGTGTCTCAGGGTCTCTGCTTCTCTGCGCCTCAGAGTCTCTGCGTCTCTGCGCCTCAGTGTCCCTGCATCTCTGCGTCTCTGGGTCTCAGCGTCTTTGTGTCTCAGAGTCTCTGCGTCTAATAGTCTCTGCCTCTCTGGGTCTCAGGGTCTCTGCGTCTCAGGTTCTCTGCGTCTCTGTGTCTCTGGGACTCAGCGTCTCCGCGTGTCAATGTCTCTGCGTCTTTGCGTCTCAGGGTCTCTGCGTCTCAGCGTCTCAGGGTCTCTGCGTCTCAGAGTCTCTGGGTCTCAGTGTCTCTGGGTCTCAGTGTCTCTGCGTCTCTGCGTCTCAGAGTCTCTGCGTCTCAGCGTCTCAGGGTCTCTGAGTCTCTGCATCTCAGAGTCTCTGCGTCTCTTTGTCTCAGTTCATCTGCGTCTCAGCGTGTCTGCTTCTCAGAGTCTCTGCATCTCAGGGTCTCTGCGTCTCAGGGTCTCTGCGTCTCAGCGTCTCTGAGTCTCTGCTTCTCAGAGTCTCTGTGTCTCAGTGTCTCTGCATCTCTGCGTCTCCGTGTCTCTGCATCTCTGCGTCTCTGGGTCTCAGTGTCTCTGCTCCTCAGTGTCTCTGCGTCTCTGCGTCTCTGGGACTCTGCTTCTCTGCGTCTCGGATTCCTGCGTCTCTGCGTCTCAGTGTCTCTGCGTCTCAGTGTCTCTGCGTCTCTGTGTCCCTTCGTCTCTGGGTCGCAGGGTTTCTGCGTCTCAGGTTCTCTTCGTCTCTGCGTCTCTGGGACTCAGTGTCACTGCGTCTCAGGGTCTCAGAGTCTCTGCGTCTCTGCGTCTCAGAGTCTCTGTGTCTCTGCGTCTCAGAGTCTCTGCTTCTCTGGGTCTCAGTGTCTCTGCATCTCAGGGTCTCTGCGTCTCAGCGTCTCCGCGACTCAGTGTCTCTGCGTCTCAGAGTCTCTGCGTCTCTGCGTCTCAGAGTCTCTGTGTCTCTGCGTCTCAGAGTCTCTGCTTCTCTGGGTCTCAGTGTCTCTGCATCTCAGGGTCTCTGCGTCTCAGCGTCTCCGCGACTCAGTGTCTCTGCATCTCAGAGTCTCTGGGTCTCAGTGTCTCTGCGTCTCTGCGTCTCAGAGTCTCTGTGTCTCTGCGTCTCAGAGTCTCTGCTTCTCTGGGTCTCAGTGTCTCTGCATCTCAGGGTCTCTGCGTCTCAGCGTCTCCGCGACTCAGTGTCTCTGCATCTCAGAGTCTCTGCGTCTCAGAGTCTCTGCGTCTCTGAATCTCAGGGTCTCTGCGTCTCTGTGTCTCAGTATCTCTGCGTCTCGGGTTTCTGCGTCTCTGCGTCTCAGTGTCTCTGCGTCTCAGTGTCTCTGCGTCTCTGGGTCCCAAGGTCTCGGCGTCTCTGTGTCTCTTCGTCTCTGGGTCCCAGGGTCTCAGCGTCTCTGCGACTCAGTTTCTCTGCTTCTCAGAGTCTCTGCGTCTCTGTGTCTCAGTGTCTCTGCATCTCAGGGTCTCTGCGTCTCTGCGTCTCTGCGTCTCAGGGTCTCTGCGTCTTTGCGTCTCTGGGAAACAGTGTCTCTGCGTCTCAGGGTCTCTCCGTCTCAGAGTCTCCAGGTCTCAGAGACTCTGCGTCTCAGAGTCTCTGCGTCTCAGGGTCTCTGCGTCTCTGCGTCTCTAGGTCTCAGTGTCTCTGCGTCTCAAGGTCTCTGGGTCTCTGCGTCTCAGGGTCTCTGCGTACCTGCGTCTCTGGGTCTCAGTGTGTTTGCGTCTCAGGGTCTCTGCGTCTCTAGGTCTCAGTGTCCCTGCGCCTCTGCGTCTCAGGGTCTCTGCGTCTCTGGGTCTCAGTGTCTCTGTGCCTCCGGGTCTCTGCGTCTCTGCGTCTCTGCTTCTGAGTGTCTCTACGCCTCTGCGTCTCAGAGTCTCTGAGTTTCTGCGTCTCTGGGTCTCAGTGTCTCTGCGTCTCAGGGTCTCTGCATCTCAGGGTCTCTGGGTCTCAGTGTCTCTGCGTCTCGGGTTTCTGTGTCTCTGCGTCTCTGCGTCTCAGGGTCTCTGCGTCTCTGGGTCTCAGTGTCTCTGCGTCTCTGGGTCCCAGGGTCTCTGCATCTCTGCGCGTCTGCGTCTCTGGGTCTCAGGGTCTCTGCGTCTCAGAGTCTGTGGGTTGCTGCACCTCTGCGTCTCTGCATCTCTGGGTCTCAGCATCTCTGCGTCTCAGTGTATCTGTGTCTCAGTGTCTCTGCGCCTCAGTGTATCTGTGTCTCAGGGTCTCTGCGTCTCTGCGTCTCAGAGCCTCTGCGTCTCTGCGCCTCAGTGTCCCTGCATCTCTGCGTCTCTGGGTCTCAGCGTCTTTGCATCTCAGAGTCTCTGCGTATAATAGTCTCTGCCTCTCTGGGTCTCAGGGTCTCTGCGTCTCTGTGTCTCTGGGACTCAGCGTCTCTGAGTCGCAGGGTCTCTGCGTCTCAGGTTCTCTGCGACTCATTGTCTCTGTGTCTCTGCGCCTCTGCGTCTCTGGGTCTCAGCATCTTTGCGTCTCAGAGTCTCTGCGTCTCATAGTCTCTGCCTCTCTGGATCTCAGGGTCTCTGCGTCTCAGGTTCTCTTCGTCTCTGCGTCTCTGGGACTCAGTGTCACTGCGTCTCAGGGCCTCTGCATCTCTGCGTCTCAGAGTCTCTGTGTCTCAGAGTCTCTGCGTCTCAGAGTTTCTGGGTCTCAGTGTCTCTGCGTCTCTGTGTCTCAGAGTCTCTGCTTCACAGCGTCTCTGCGTCTCAGAGACTCTGGGGCTCAGTGTCTCTGGGTCTTTGTGTCTCAGAGTCTCTGCGTCTCAGAGTCTCTGCGTCTCAGTGTCACTGCGTCTTCGTATCCCTGCGTCTCAGTGTCTCTGCGTCTCTGTGTCTCTGGGTCCCAGGCTCTCTGCGTCTCAGCGTCTCTGGGTCTGTGTCTCTGCGTCTCTGCGTCTCAGGCTCTCAGGGTCTCTGCGCCTCTGCGTCTCAGGGTCTCTGCTTCTCTGCGTCTCAGGGTCTCTGCGTCTCAGCGTCTCAGTGTCTCTGCCTCTCAGGATCTCTGCGTCTCTGATTCTCAGAACCTCAGAGACTCCGCCTCTCAGTACCTCTGCGTCTCTGCGTCTCTTCGCCTCTGGGTCCCAGGGTGTGTGCGTCTCAGCGTCTCTGCGTCTCAGTGTCTCTGCGTCTCTGGGTCTCAGGGTCTCTGCGTTTCAGGTTCCCTGCGCCTCTGCGTCTCTGGGTCTCAGGGTCTCTGCGTTTCAGGTTCTCTGCGTCTCTGCGTCTCAGCGTCTCTGCCTCTCTGTGTCTCGGTGTCTCTGTGTCCCTGTCTCTCAGAGTCTCTGCATCTCAGCATCTCTGCGTCTCAGAGTCTCTGCGTCTCAGCGTCTCAAGGTCTCTGAGTCTCTACTTCTTTGCGTCTCAGTGTCTCTGCGTCCCTGCGTCTCTGCGTCTCAGCTTCCCTGGGTCTCAGTGTGTCTGCGTCTCTGCGTCTCTAAGGCAGTGGACGTGGTGTATATGGATTTTAGTAAGGCGTTTGATAAGGTTCACCATGGTATGCTTCTGCAGAAAATACAGATGTATGGGATTGGGGGTGATCTAGGGAATTGGATCAGGAATTCGCTATCAGATAGGAGACAGAGGGTGGTGGTTGTTGGTAAATATTCATCATGGAGTTCAGTTACGAGTGGTGTGCCTCAGGGATCTGTTTTGGGGCCACTGTTGTTTGTAATCTTTATTAATGATCTGGATGAGGGTATAGTTGGGTGGATTAGTAAGTTTGCTGATGACACCAAAGTCGGAGGTGTGGTAGATTGTGAGGAAGGGTGTCATAGTTTGCAGGGTGACTTAGACAGGTTGCAGAGCTGGGCCCAGAGGTGGAGGATGGAGTTTAATGCGGAGAAGTGTGAGGTAATTCACTTTGGTAGGAGTAACAGATGTGTTGAGTATAGGGCTAACGGGAAGACTTTGAATAGTGTGGATGAGCAGAGGGATCTAGGTGTATGTGTACATAGATCCCTGAAAGTTGGGAGTCAACTAGATAGGGTTGTTAGGAAGGCATACGGTGTCTTGGCGTTTATTGGTAGGGGGATTGAATTTAGGAGTCGTAGCGTTATGTTGCAACTGTACACAACTCTGGTGCGGCCGCACTTGGAGTACTGTGTGCAGTTCTGGTCCCCACATTACAGGAAGGATGTGGAGGCTTTGGAGAGGGTGCAGAGGAGGTTTACCAGGATGTTGCCTGGTATGGAGGGGAGATCCTATGAGGAGAGACTGAGGGATTTGGGGTTGTTTTCGTTAGAAAGAAGGCGGCTAAGAGGGGATCTTATTGAAACATATAAGATGATTAGAGGTTTAGATAGGGTGGATAGTAATAGCCTTTTTCCTCTGATGGAGAAATCTAGCACGAGGGGGCATGGCTTTAAATTAAGGGGGGGTAGTTATAGGACAGATGTCAGGGGCAGGTTCTTTACCCAGAGTGTGGTGAGGGACTGGAATGCCCTGCCTGCTGCAGTTGTAAATGCGCCTAGTTTGGGGGCGTTTAAGAGATCCGTGGATAGGTTTATGGACGAAAAGGGATTGGTTTAGGCAAGTGGGTCAATGTTTTTTAACTGGTCGGCGCAACATCGTGGGCCGAAGGGCTTGTTCTGCGCTGTAATGTTCTATGTTCTATGTTCTAGGTCTCAGTGTCTCTGCGTCTCAGGGTCTCTGCGTCTCTGCGTCTCAGGGTCTCTGAGTTTCTGTGTCTCTGCGTGTCTGGATCTCAGTGTCTCTGCGTCTCTGGGTCTCAGGGTCTCTGTGTCTCAGTGTCTCTGCGTCTCTGCGTCTCAGCACCTCTGTGTCTCTGGGCCTCAGCGTCTGTGCTTCTCAGAGTCTCTGCGTCTCATAGTCTCTGCCTGTCTGGGTCTGAGTCTCTGCGTCTCAGGTTCTCTGCGTCTCAGCGTCTCTGGGACTCAGTGTCTCTGGGTCTCAGCGTCTCTGGATCTCAGGGTCTCTACGCCTCTGCGTCTCAGAGTCTCTGGGTCTCAGTGACTCTGCGTCTTTGCGTCTCAGAGTCTCTGTGTCTCAGATTCTCTGCGTCTCAGGATCTCTGCATCTCAGCGTCTCTGAGTCTCTGTGTCTCAGAGTCTCTGTGTCTCAGAGTCTCTGCGTCTCATTGTCACTGCGTCTCTGCGTCTCAGAATCTCAGAGTCTCTGCGTCTTAGTGCCTCTGCGTCTCTGCGTCTCTTCGCCTCAGGTTCCCAGGGTGTCTGCGCCTCAGCGTCTCTGCGTCTCAGTGTCTCTGCGTCTCTGGGTCTCAGCGTCTCTGCGTCTCAGAGTCTCTGCATCTCAGGTTCTCTGCGTCTCTGGGTCTCAGCGTCTCTGCGTCTCAGAGTCTCTGCATCTCAGGTTCTCTGCGTCTCTGCGTCTCTGCGTCTCTGGGACTCAGTGTCTCTGCGTCTCAGGGTCTCAGAACCTCTGCGTCTCTGTTTCTCAGTGTCTCTGCGTCTCAGTGTCTCTGCGTCTCAGTGACTCTGCGTCTCAAAGTCTCAACGTCTCAGTTTCTCTGCATCTCTGGGTCTCAGCGTCTATGCGTCTCAGAGTCTCTGGGTCTCATGGTCTCTGCCTCTCTGCGTCTTGGTGTCTCTGGGTCTCAGGGCCTCAGCATCTCTGCGTCGCAGAGTCTCTGTGTCTCTGCGTCTCAGAGTCTGTGCTTCTCTGGGTCTCAGTGTCTCTGCATCTCAGGGTCTCGTGCGTCTCAGCGTCTCTGCGACTCACTGTCTCTGCTTCTCAGTGTCTCTGCTTCTCTGCGCCTCTGCGTCTCTGGGTCTCAGGGCCTCTGCGTCTCAGTGTCACTGCGTCTCTGTGTCTCTGCGTCTCTGTGTGTCTTTGTCTCTGTTCCCCAGGGTCTCTGCGTCCCAGTGTCTCTGCGACTCAGTGTCTGCTTCTCAGTGTCTCTGCGTCTCAGTGTCTCTGCGTCTCTGCGCCTCTGCGTTTCTGGGTCTCAGGGTCTCTGCGTCTCAGAGTCTCTGGGTCGTTGTGTCTCTGCATCTCAGGGTCTCAGCGTCTCTGCGTCTCAGTGTATCTGCGTCTCAGGGTCTTTGCATCTTTGCGTTTCTGTGTCTCAGTGTCTCTGTGTCTCTGCGTCTCTGCGTCTCAGCACGTCTGCGTCTCTGGGTCTCTGCCTCTCTGGGTCTCAGAGTCTCTGCGTCTCAGGTTCTCTGCATCTCTGCGTCTCTGGGACTCAGTGTCTCTGCGTCTCTGCGTCTCAGGGTCTCTACGCCTCTGCGTCTCAGAGTCTCTGGGTCTCAGTGACTATGCGTCTTTGCGTCTCAGAGTCTCTGTGTCTCAGATTCCCTGCGTCTCAGGGTCTCTGCGTCTCAGCCTCTCTGGGTCTCAGAGTCTCTGCGTCTCAGAGTCTCTGCGTCTCAGCGTCTCTGCGTCTCAATGTCACTGCGTCTCTGCGTCTGTGCGTCTCAGAATCTCAGAGTCTCTGCGTCTTAGTGCCTCTGCGTCTCTGCGTCTCTTCGCCTCAGTGTCCCAGGGTGTCTGCGCCTCAGCGTCTCTGCGTCTCAGGTTCTTTGTGTCTCTGCGTCTCAGCATCTCTGCCTCTCTGCGTCTCAGTGTCTCTGTGTCCCTGTGTCTCAGAGTCTCTGCGTCTCTGCGTTTAGAAGAATGAGGGGAGATCTCATTGAGACGTATAAGATGATGAATGGGATGGATAGGATAGAGGTGGAGAGACTCTTCCCGCTCAAAAAAGACAGTAGGACTAGGGGGCACAGCCTCAAGATAAAGGGGAGGCGGTTTAGAACGGAGTTGAGGAGGAACTTCTTCACTCAAAGGGTGGTGAATCTCTGGAATTCTCTGCCCGTTGAAGTGGTGGAGGCTGCCTCGCTAAATATTTTTAAGACGCGGGTTGATGGGTTTTTGATAAGAGAGGGGATTAAGGGTTATGGGGAGAGGGCGGGAATGTGGAACTGAGCAGCGACAGATCAGCCATGATCTTATTGAATGGCAGGGCAGGCTCGAAGGGCTAGATGGCCTACTCCTGCTCCTATTTCTTATGTTCTTATGTCTCAGTACCTCTGTGCCTCTGCGTCTCTTCGCCTCTGGGTCCCAGGGTGTCTGCGTCTCTGAATCTCAGTGTCTCTGCGTCTCTGCGTCTCTGGGTCTCAGTATCTCTGCGTCTCGGGTTTCTGCGTCTCTGCGTCTCAGGGTCTCTGCGTCTCTGTGTCTCAGGGTCTCTGCGTCTCTGTGTCTCAGTGTCTCTGCATCTCAGGGTCTCTGCGTCTCTGCGTCTCAGGGTCTCTGCATCTTTGCGTCTCTGGGAAACAATGTCTCTGCGTCTCAGGGTCTCTGCGTCTTTGCGTCTCTGGGACTCAGTGCCTCTGCATCTCAGAGTCTCTGCTTCTCTGGGTCTCTGTGTCTCAGCGTCTCTGCGACTCAGAGTCTCTGTGTCTCTGAATCTCAGGGTCTCTGCGTCTCTGGGTCTCAGTATCTCTGCGTCTCGGGTTTCTGCGTCTCTGTGTCTCTGCGTCTCTGCGTCTCAGTGTCTCTGCGTCTCTGTGTCTCTTCGTCTCTGGGTCCCAGGGTCTCAGTGTCTCTGCGTCTCAGGGTCTCTGCGTCTCTGTGTCTCAGGGTCTCTGCGTCTCTGTGTCTCAGGGTCTCTGCGTCTTTGCGTCTCTGGGACTCAGTGTCTCAGGGTCTCTCCGTCTCAGAGTCTCCGCGTTTCAGAGACTCTGCGTCTCTGCGTCTCTAGGGCTCAGTGTTTCTGCGTCTCAGGGTCTCTGCGTCTCTGCATCTCAGGGTCTCTGCGAACCTGCGTCTCTGGGTCTCAGTGTGTTTGCGTCTCAGGGTCTCTGCGTCTCTGCGTCTCAGGGTCTCTGCGTACCTGCGTCTCTGGGTCTCAGTGTGTTTGCGTCTCAGGGTCTCTGCGTCTCAGGGTCTCAGTGTCTCTGTGTCTCCGGGTCTCTGCGTCTCTGCGTCTCTGCTTCTGAGGGTCTCTACGCCTCTGCGTCTCAGAGTCTCTGAGTTTCTGCGTCTCTGGGTCTCAGTGTCTCTGCGTCTCAGGGTCTCTGCATCTCAGGGTCTCTGCGCCTCTGAGTCTCTGCGTCTCTGGGTCTCTGGGTCTCAGTGTCTCTGCGTCTCGGGTTTCTGCGTCTCTGCGTCTCAGGGTCTCTGCGTCTCTGGGTCTCAGTGTCTCTGCGTCTCAGTGTCTCTTCGTCTCTGGGTCCCAGGGTCTCTGCGCGTCTGCGTCTCTGGGTCTCAGAGTCTCCGCGTCTCAGAGTCTCTGGGTCTCAGTGTCTCTGCGTCTCAGAGTCTCTGGGTCTCAGTGTCTCTGTGTCTCAGAGTCTCTGCGTCTCAGCATCTCAGGGTCTCTGAGTCCCTGCATCTCAGAGTCTCTGCGTCTCTTTGTCTCAGTTCATCTGCGACTCAGCGTGTCTGCTTCTCACTGTCTCTGCGTCTCTGCGTCTCTGTGCCTCAGAGTCTCCGCGTCTCAGAGTCTCGGGGTCTCAGCGTCTCTGCGTCTCAGAGTCTCTGCGTCTCAGAGTCTTTGGGTCTCAGAGTCTCTGCGTCTCAGATTCTCTGCGTCTCAGCGTCTCAGGGTCTTTGAGTCTCTGCGTCTCAGGGTCTCTGCGTCCCTGCATCTCAGAGTCTCTGCGTCTATTTGTCTCAGTTCATCTGCGTTTTAGCGTGTCTGCTTCTCAGTGTCACTGCGTCTCTGCGTCTCTGTGTCTCAGAGTCTCTGCGTCTCTGCGTCTCAGTGTCTCTGCGTCTCTGGGTCTCAGCGTCTCTGCCTCTCAGGATCTGTGTGTCCCTGCATCTCAGAGTCTCTGCGTCTCAATGTCTCTGCGTCTCAGTGTCACTGCGTCTCTGCGTCTCTGTGTCTCAGAGTCTCTGCGTCTCTGCGTCTCTGCGTCTCTGCGTCTCTGGGTCTCAGCGTCTCTGCCTCTCAGGATCTGTGTGTCCCTGCATCTCAGAGTCTCTGCGTCTCAATGTCTCTGCGTCTCAGTGTCACTGCGTCTCTGCGTCTCTGTGTCTCAGAGTCTCTGCGTCTCTGCGTCTCTGCGTCTCAGTGCCTCTACGTCTCAGTGTCTCTGCGTCTCTGGGTCTCAGGGTCTCTGCGTCTCAGCGTCTCTGTGTCTTAGTGTCTCTGCGTCTCTGCATCCCTGCGTCTCAGTGTCTCTGTGTCCCTGTGTCTCAGAGTCTCTGGGTCTCAGTGTCTCTGTGTCTCAGAGTCTCTGCGTCTCAGCATCTCAGGGTCTCTGAGTCCCTGCATCTCAGAGTCTCTGCGTCTCTTTGTCTCAGTTCATCTGCGACTCAGCGTGTCTGCTTCTCACTGTCTCTGCGTCTCTGCGTCTCTGTGCCTCAGAGTCTCCGCGTCTCAGAGTCTCGGGGTCTCAGCGTCTCTGCGTCTCAGAGTCTCTGCGTCTCAGAGTCTTTGGGTCTCAGAGTCTCTGCGTCTCAGATTCTCTGCGTCTCAGCGTCTCAGGGTCTTTGAGTCTCTGCGTCTCAGGGTCTCTGCGTCCCTGCATCTCAGAGTCTCTGCGTCTATTTGTCTCAGTTCATCTGCGTTTTAGCGTGTCTGCTTCTCAGTGTCTCTGTGTCTCAGTGTCTCTGCATCTCAGTGTCTCTGCATCTCAGTGTCACTGCGTCTCTGCGTCTCTGCGTCTCAGTGTCTCTGCGTCTCTGGGTCTCAGCGTCTCTGCCTCTCAGGATCTGTGTGTCCCTGCATCTCAGAGTCTCTGCGTCTCAATGTCTCTGCGTCTCAGTGTCACTGCGTCTCTGCGTCTCTGTGTCTCAGAGTCTCTGCGTCTCTGCGTCTCTGCGTCTCAGTGCCTCTACGTCTTAGTGTCTCTGCGTCTCTGGGTCTCAGGGTCTCTGCGTCTCAGCGTCTCTGTGTCTTAGTGTCTCTGCGTCTCTGCCTCCCTGCGTCTCAGTGTCTCTGTGTCCCTGTGTCTCAGAGTCTCTGCGTCTCAGAGTCTCTGGGTCTCGCTCTCTCTGCGTCTCAGAGTCTCTGCATCTCAGGGTCTCTGCGTCTCTGCGTCTCAGTGTATCTGCGTCTCAGAGTCTCTGCGTCTCTGCGTCTCAGTGTCTCAGTGTCTCTGCGTCTCTGCGCCTCTGCGTCTCTGTGTCTCTGCGTCTCTGGGTCTCAGTGTCTCTGCGTCTCGGGTTTCTGCGTCTCTGCGTCTCAGAGTCTCAGAGTCTCTGCGTCTCTGCGTCTCAGTGTCTCAGTGTCTCTGCGTCTCTGCGCCTCTGCGTCTCTGTGTCTCTGCGTCTCTGGGTCTCAGTGTCTCTGCGTCTCGGGTTTCTGCGTCTCTGCGTCTCTGTGTCTCTGCGTCTCTGGGTCTCAGTGTCTCTGCGTCTCGGGTTTCTGCGTCTCTGCGTCTCTGCGTCTCTGCGACTCAGTGTCTCTGCTTCTCAGTGTCTCTGCGTCTCTGCGCCTCTGCGTTTCTGGGTCTCAGGGTCTCTGCGACTCTGCGTCTCAGAGTCTCTGCTCCTCAGTGTCTCTGCGTCTCTGCATATCTGGGACTCTGTGTCTCTGCATCTCAGGTTCTCTGCGTCTCAGAGTCTCTTCGTCTCAGATTCTCTGCGTCTCAGTGTCTCTGCGTCTCGGGTTTCTGCGTCTCTGCGTCTCTGCGTCTCAGTGTCTCTGCGTCTCTGCGCCTCTGCGTTTCTGGGTCTCAAGGTCTCTGCGTCTCAGAGTCTCTGGGTCTTAGCGTCTCTGCGTCTCAGTGTCTCTGCGTCTCTGCGTCTCTGGGACTCAGCGTCTATGCGTCTCAGAGTCTGTGCGTCTCATAGTCTCTGTCTCTCTGTTTCTCAGTGTCTCTGCGTCTCTGCGCCACTGCGTTTCTGGGTCTCAGGGTGTCTGCGTCTCAGAGTCTCTGGGTCGCTGCGTCTCTGGGTCTCAGTGTCTCTGCGTCTCTGCGTCTCAGGGTCTCTGCGTCTCTGGGTCTCAGTGTCACTGCGTCTCGGGTTTCTGCGTCTCTGCGTCTCTGCGTCACAGGGTCTCTGCGTCTCTGCGTGTCAGTGTCTTTGCGTCTCAGTGTCTCTGCATCTCTGTGTCTCTTCGTCTCTGCGTCTCAGGGTCTCTGAGTTTCAGCGTCTCAGCGACTCAGTGTCTCTGCTTCTCAGTGTCTCTGCGTGTCAGTGTCTCTGCGTCTCTGCGCCTCTGCGTTTCTGGGTCTCAGGGTCTCTGCGTCTCAGAGTCTCTGGGTCGCTGCGTCTCTGCATCTCTACATCTCTGGGTCTTAGCGTCTCTGCGTCTCAGTGTCTCTGTGTCTCAGAGTCTTTGTGTCTCTGCGTCTCAGAGTCTCTGCTTCTCTGGGTCTCAGTGTCTCTGCATCTCAGGGTCTCTGCGTCTCAGTGTCTCTCCGTCTCATTGTCTGTGCGTCACAGCGTCTCTGCGTCTCAGTGTCTCTGCGTCTCAGAGTCTCTGCGTCTCTGAATCTCAGTGTCTCTGCGTCTCTGGGTCTCAGTATCTCTGCGTCTCGGGTTTCTGCGTCTCTGCGTCTCAGGGTCTCTGCGTCTCTGTGTCTCAGGGTCTCTGCGTCTCTGTGTCTCAGTGTCTCTGCATCTCAGGGTCTCTGCGTCTCTGCGTCTCAGGGTCTCTGCATCTTTGCGTCTCTGGGAAACAATGTCTCTGCATCTCAGGGTGTCTGCGTCTCTGCGTCTCAGGGTCTCTGCGTCTTTGCGTCTCTGGGACTCAGTGCCTCTGCATCTCAGGGTCTCTGCTTCTCTGGGTCTCAGTGTCTCTGCATCTCAGGGTCTCTGCGTCTCAGCGTCTCTGCGACTCAGTGTCTCTGCGTCTCTGAATCTCAGGGTCTCTGCGTCTCTGGGTCTCAGTATCTCTGCGTCTCGGGTTTCTGTGTCTCTGCGTCTCTGCGTCTCAGTGTCTCTGCGTCTCTGTGTCTCTTCGTCTCTGGGTCCCAGGGTCTCAGTGTCTCTGCGTCTCAGGGTCTCTGCGTCTCTGTGTCTCAGGGTCTCTGCGTCTCTGTGTCTCAGGGTCTCTGCGTCTTTGCGTCTCTGGGACTCAGTGTCTCAGGGTCTCTCCGTCTCAGAGTCTCCGCGTTTCAGAGACTCTGCGTCTCTGCGTCTCTAGGGCTCAGTGTTTCTGCGTCTCAGGGTCTCTGCGTCTCTGCATCTCAGGGTCTCTGCGAACCTGCGTCTCTGGGTCTCAGTGTGTTTGCGTCTCAGGGTCTCTGCGTCTCTGCGTCTCTGCGTCTCAGGGTCTCTGCGTACCTGCGTCTCTGGGTCTCAGTGTTTTTGCGTCTCAGGGTCTCTGCGTCTCAGGGTCTCTGCGTCTCAGTGTCTCTGTGTCTCCGGGTCTCTGCGTCTCTGCGTCTCTGCTTCTGAGGGTCTCTACGCCTCTGCGTCTCAGAGTCTCTGAGTTTCTGCGACTCTGGGTCTCAGTGTCTCTGCGTCTCAGGGTCTCTGCATCTCAGGGTCTCTGCGCCTCTGAGTCTCTGCGTCTCAGGGTCTCTGCGTCTCAGAGTCTCTGCGTCTCTGGGTCTCAGTGTCTCTGCGTCTCGGGTTTCTGCGTCTCTGCGTCTCAGGGTCTCTGCGTACCTGCGTCTCTGGGTCTCAGTGTGTTTGCGTCTCAGGGTCTCTGCGTCTCAGGGTCTCAGTGTCTCTGTGTCTCCGGGTCTCTGCGTCTCTGCGTCTCTGCTTCTGAGGGTCTCTACGCCTCTGCGTCTCAGGGTCTCTACGCCTCTGCGTCTCAGAGTCTCTGAGTTTCTGCGTCTCTGGGTCTCAGTGTCTCTGCGTCTCAGGGTCTCTGCATCTCAGGGTCTCTGCGCCTCTGAGTCTCTGCGTCTCAGGGTCTCTGGGTCTCAGTGTCTCTGCGTCTCGGGTTTCTGCGTCTCTGCGTCTCAGGGTCTCTGCGTCTCTGGGTCTCAGTGTCTCTGCGTCTCAGTGTCTCTTCGTCTCTGGGTCCCAGGGTCTCTGCGCGTCTGCGTCTCTGGGTCTCAGAGTCTCCGCGTCTCAGAGTCTCTGGGTCTCAGAGTCTCTGCATCTCAGAGTCTCTGGGTCTCAGTGTCTCTGCGTCTCAGGGTCTCAGTGTCTCTGCGTCTCAGAGTCTCTGGGTCTCAGTGTCTCTGCGTCTCAGGGTCTCAGTGTCTCTGCGTCTCAGAGTCTCTGCGTCTCAGCATCTCAGGGTCTCTGAGTCCCTGCATCTCAGAGTCTCTGCGTCTCTTTGTCTCAGTTCATCTGCGACTCAGCGTGTCTGCTTCTCACTGTCTCTGCGTCTCTGCGTCTCTGTGCCTCAGAGTCTCCGCGTCTCAGAGTCTCGGGGTCTCAGCGTCTCTGCGTCTCAGAGTCTCTGCGTCTCAGAGTCTTTGGGTCTCAGAGTCTCTGCGTCTCAGATTCTCTGCGTCTCAGCGTCTCAGGGTCTTTGAGTCTCTGCGTCTCAGGGTCTCTGCGTCCCTGCATCTCAGAGTCTCTGCGTCTATTTGTCTCAGTTCATCTGCGTTTTAGCGTGTCTGCTTCTCAGTGTCTCCGCGTCTCAGTGTCTCTGCGTCTCAGTGTCACTGCGTCTCTGCGTCTCTGTGTCTCAGAGTCTCTGCGTCTCTGCGTCTCAGTGTCTCTGCGTCTCTGGGTCTCAGGGTCTCTGCGTCTCAGCGTCTCTGTGTCTTAGTGTCTCTGCGTCTCTGCCTCCCTGCGTCTCAGTGTCTCTGTGTCCCTGTGTCTCAGAGTCTCTGCGTCTCAGAGTCTCTGGGTCTCGCTCTCTCTGCGTCTCAGAGTGTCTGCATCTCAGGGTCTCTGCGTCTCAGCGTCTCAGTGTCTCTGAGTCTCTGCGTCTCAGTGTCTCAGGGTCTCTGAGTCTCTGCATCTCAGGGTCTCTGCGTCCCTGCATCTCAGAGTCTCTGCGTCTATTTGCCTCAGTTCATCTGCGTTTTAGCGTGTCTGCTTCTCAGTGTCTCTGCGTCTCAGCGTCTGTGTCTCAGTGTCTCTGCGTCTCTGCGTCTCTGGGTCTCAGAGTCTCAGCGTCTCAGAGTCTCAGCGTCACAGAGTCTCAGCGTCTCAGCGTCTCAGGGTCTCTGAGTCTCTGCGTCTCAGGGTCTCTGAGTCTCTGGGTCTCAGTATCTCTGCGTCTCGGGTTTCTGCGTCTCTGCGTCTCAGTGTCTCTGCGCCTCTGTGTCTCTTCTTCTCTGGTTCCCAAGGTCTCGGCGTCTCTGTGTCCCTTCGTCTCTGGGCCCCAGGGTCTCAGCGTCTCTGCGACTCAGTGTCTCTGCTTCTCAGTGTCTCTGCATCTCAGGGTCTCTGCGTCTCAGGGTCTCTGCGTCTCTGTGTCTCAGTGTCTCTGCGTCTTTGCGTCTCTGGGAAACAGTGTCTCTGCATCTCAGGGTCTCTCCGTCTCAGAGTCTCCACGTCTCAGAGACTCTGCGTCTCAGGGTCTCTGCGTCTCAGGGTCTCTGCGTCTCTGCGTCTCTGGGTCTCTGCGTCTCTGCGTCTCTGGGTCTCTGCGCGTCTGCGTCTCTGGGTCTCAGGGTCTCTGCGTCTCAGAGTCTCTGGGTCTCAGCGTCTCAGCGTCTCTGCGTCTCAGAATCTCTGCATCTCAGAGTCTCTGCGTCTCAGCATCTCAGAGTCTCTGCGTCTCTGCGCCTCTGGGTCTCAGCGTCTTTGCGTCTCAGAGTCTCTGCGTGTAATAGTCTCTGCCTCTCTGGGTCTCAGGGTCTCTGCGTCTCTGTGTCTCTGGGACTCAGCGTCTCTGCGTGTCAAGGTCTCTGCGTCTTTGCGTCTCAGGGTCTCTGTGCCTCAGAGTCTCCGCGTCTCAGAGTCTCGGGGTCTCAGCGTCTCTGCGTCTCTGCGTCTCAGTGTCTCTGCGTCTCAGAGTCTTTGGGTCTCAGAGTCTCTGCGTCTCAGATTCTCTGCGTCTCAGCGTCTCAGGGTCTCTGAGTCTCTGCGTCTCAGGGTCTCTGAGTCTCTGCATCTCAGAGTCTCTGCGTCTATTTGCCTCAGTTCATCTGCGTTTTAGCGTGTCTGCTTCTCAGTGTCTCTGCGTCTCAGCGTCCTGTGTCTCAGTGTCTCTGCGTCTCTGTGTCTCAGAGTCTCTGCGTCTCAGGTTCTCTGCGTCTCTGTGTCTCTGGGTCTCAGCGTCTCTGCGTGTCAAGGTCTCTGCGTCTCAGGGTCTCTGCGTCTCAGAGTCTCTGGGTCTCAGTGTCTCTGCGTCTCAGCGTCTCAGGGTCTCTGAGTCTCTGCGTCTCAGGGTCTCTGAGTCTCTGCATCTCAGAGTCTCTGCGTCTCTTTGTCTCAGTTCATCTGCGTCTCAGCGTGTCTGCTTCTCAGTGTCTCTGCGTCTCAGTGTCTCTGCGTCTCTGCATCTCTGGGTCTCAGCGTCTCTGCGTCTCAGTGTATCTGTGTCTCAGGGTCTCAGGGTCTCTGCGTCTCTGTGTCTCAGAGTCTCTGCGTCTCTGCGCCTCAGTGTCCCTGCATCTCTGCGTCTCTGGGTCTCAGCGTCTTTGCGTCTCAGAGTCTCTGCATGTAATAGTCTCTGCCTCTCTGGGTCTCAGGGTCTCTGCGTCTCTGTGTCTCTGGGACTCAGCGTCTCTGCGTGTCAAGATCTCTGTGTCTTTGCGTCTCAGGGTCTCTGCGTCTCAGCGTCTCAGGGCCTCTGTGACTCAGAGTCTCCGCGTCTCAGAGTCTCTGGGTCTCAGCGTCTCTGCGTCTCTGCGTCTCAGAGTTTCTGCGTCTCAGAGTCTCTGCGTCTCAGTGTCTCTGCGTCTCTGCGTCTCAGCGTCTCTGCGACTCAGATTCTCTGCGTCTCAGCGTCTCAGGGTCTCTGAGTCTCTGCGGCTCAGGGTCTCTGAGTCTCTGCATCTCAGAGTCTCTGCGTCCCTGCATCTCAGAGTCTCTGCGTTTATTTGTCTCAGTTCATCTGCGTTTTAGCGTCTCTGCGTCTCAGTGTCTCTGAGTCTCTGCGTCTCTGGGTCTCAGGATCTGTGTGTCCCTGCGTCTCAGAGTCTCTGCGTCTCAGTGTCTCTGCGTCTCAGTGTCTCTGCGTCTCAGAGTCTCTGCGTCTCTGCGTCTCTGCATCTCTGTGTCTCTGCGTCTCTGCGTCTCAGTGTCTCTGCGTCTCTGGGTCTCAGGGTCTCTGCGTCTCAGCGTCTCTGTGTCTCAGTGTCTCTGCGTCTCTGCCTCTCTGCGTCTCAGTGTCTCTGTGTCCCTGTGTCTCAGAGTCTCTGCGTCTCAGAGTCTCTGGGTCTCGCTCTCTCTGCGTCTCAGAGTCTCTGCATCTCAGGGTCTCTGCGTCTCAGCGTCTCAGTGTCTCTGAGTCTCTGCTTCTCAGAGTCTCTGTGTCTCAGAGTCTCTGCGTCTCAGTGTCTCTGCATCTCTGCGTCTCTGTGTCTCTGCATCTCTGCGTCTCTGGGTCTCAGTGTCCCTGCTCCTCAGTGTCTCTGCGTCTCTGCGTCTCTGGGACTCTGCGTCTCTGCGTCTCGGATTCCTGCGTCCCTGCGTCTCAGTGTCTCTGCGTCTCAGTGTCCCTTCGTCTCTGGGTCGCAGGGTCTCTGCGTCTCAGGTTCTCTTCGTCTCTGCGTCTCTGGGACTCAGTGTCACTGCGTCTCAGGGTCTCTGCGTCTCAGGGTCTCTGCGTCTCAGAGTCTCTGGGTCTCAGTGTCTCCTCGTCTCTGCGTCTCAGAGTCTCTGTGTCTCTGCGTCTCAGAGTCTCTGCTTCTTTGGGTCTCAGTGTCTCTGCGTCTCAGGGTCTCTGCGTCTCAGAGTCTCTGCGTCTCAGAGTCTCTGCGTCTCTGAATCTCAGGGTCTCTGCGTCTCTGGGTCTCAGTATCTCTGCGCCTCGGGTTTCTGCGTCTCAGGGTCTCTGCGTCTCAGAGTCTCTGCGTCTCAGAGTCTCTGCGTCTCTGAATCTCAGGGTCTCTCCGTCTCAGAGTCTCTGCGTCTCAGAGTCTCTGCGTCTCTGAATCTCAGTGTCTCTGCGTCTCGGGTTTCTGCGTCTCTGCGTCTCAGTGTCTCTGCGCCTCTGTGTCTCTTCGTCTCTGGGTCCCAAGGTCTCGGCATCTCTGCGACTCAGTGTCTCTGCTTCTCAGTGTCTCTGCATCTCAGGGTCTCTGCGTCTCTGCGTCTCAGGGTCTCTGCATCTCTGTGTCTCAGTGTCTCTGCATCTCAGGGTCTCTGCGTCTCTGCGTCTCAGGGTCTCTGCGTCTTTGCGTCTCTGGGAAACAGTGTCTCTGCGTCTCAGGGTCTCTCCGTCTCAGAGTCTCCACGTCTCAGAGACTCTGCGTCTCAGAGTCTCTGCGTCTCAGGGTCTCTGCGTCTCTGCGTCTCAGGATCTCTGCGTCTCTGGGTCTCAGTGTCTCTGTGTCTCCGGGTCTCTGCGTCTCTGCGTCTCTGCTTCTGAGGGTCTCTACGCCTCTGCGTCTCAGAGTCTCTGAGTTTCTGCGTCTCTGGGTCTCAGAGTCTCTGCATCTCAGGGTCTCTGCGCCTCTGAGTCTCTGCGTCTCTGGGTCTCTGGGTCTCAGTGTCTCTGCGTCTCGGGTTTCTGTGTCTCTGCGTCTCTGGGTCTCAGTGTCTCTTCGTCTCTGGGTCCCAGGGTCTCTGCATCTCTGCGCGTCTGCATCTCTGGGTCTCAGGGTCTCTGCGTCTCAGTGTATCTGTGTCTCAGGGTCTCTGCGTCTCAGTGTCTCTGCGCCTCTGCGTTTCTGGGTCTCAGGGTCTCTGCGTCTCAGAGTCTCTGGGTCTTAGCGTCTCTGGGTCTCAGTGTCTCTGCGTCTCTGCGTCTCTGGGACTCAGCGTCTATGCGTCTCAGAGTCTGTGCGTCTCATAGTCTCTGTCTCTCTGTTTCTCAGTGTCTCTGCGTCTCTGCGCCACTGCGTTTCTGGGTCTCAGGGTCTCTGCGTCTCTGGGTCTCAGTGTCTCTGCGTCTCTGCAGCTCTGGGTCTCTGCGTCTCAGTGTATCTGCGTCTCTGGGTCTCTGCGTCTCTGCAGCTCTGGGTCTCTGCGTCTCAGTGTATCTGCGTCTCTGGGTCTCTGCGTCTCTGCAGCTCTGGGTCTCTGGGTCTCTGGGTCTCAGTGGCTCTGCGTCTCTGCAGCTCTGGGTCTCTGCGTCTCAGTGTATCTGCGTCTCAGGGTCTCAGTGTCTCTGCGTCTGTGCATCTCAGAGTCTCTGAGTATCTGCGTCTCTGGGTCTCAGTGTATCTGTGTCTCAGGGTCTCTGCGTCTCAGTGTCTCTGCGTGTCAGTGTCTCTGCGTCTCTGCGCCTCTGCGTCTCTGGGTCTCAGAGTCTCTGCGTCTCTGTGTCTCAGGGTCTCTGCGTCTCTGGGTCTCAGTATCTCTGCATCTCAGGTTCTCTGCGTCCCTTCGTCTCAGTGTCTCAGCGTCTCTGCGTCTCAGGGTCTCTGCGTCCCTTCGTCTCAGTGTCTCAGCGTCTCTGCGTCTCAGAGTCTCTGCGTCTCTGGGTCTCAGTGTCTCTGCGTCTCAGGGTCTCTGCGTCTCTGGGTCTCAGTGTCACTGCGTCTCGGGTTTCTGCGTCTCTGCGTCTCGGCGTCACAGGGTCTCTGCGTCTCTGCGTGTCAGTGTCTTTGCGTCTCAGTGTCTCTGCATCTCTGTGTCTCTTCGTCTCTGCGTCTCAGGGTCTCTGAGTTTCAGCGTCTCAGCGACTCAGTGTCTCTGCTTCTCAGTGTCTCTGCGTGTCAGTGTCTCTGCGTCTCTGCGCCTCTGCGTTTCTGGGTCTCAGTGTCTCTGCGTCTCAGAGTTTCTGTGTCTCTGCGTCTCAGAGTCTCTGCTTCTCTGGGTCTCAGTGTCTCTTCATCTCAGGGTCTCTGCGTCTCAGTGTCTCTCCGTCTCATTGTCTGTGCATCACAGCGTCTCTGTGACTCAGTGTCTCTGCGTCTCCAGGTCTCTGCATCTCAGTGTCTCTGCGTCTCTGCGTCTCTGGGTCTCAGTATCTCTGCGTCTCGGGTTTCTGCGTCTCTGCGTCTCAGGGTCTCTGCGTCTCTGTGTCTCAGGGTCTCTGCGTCTCTGTGTCTCAGTGTCTCTGCATCTCAGGGTCTCTGCGTCTTTGCGTCTCTGGGAAACAATGTCTCTGCATCTCAGGGTGTCTGCGTCTCTGCGTCTCAGGGTCTCTGCGTCTTTGCGTCTCTGGGACTCAGTGCCTCTGCATCTCAGGGTCTCTGCTTCTCTGGGTCTCAGTGTCTCTGCGTCTCAGAGTCTCTGCGTCTCTGAATCTCAGGGTCTCTGCGTCTCTGGGTCTCAGTATCTCTGCGTCTCGGGTTTCTGCGTCTCTGCGTCTCTGCGTCTCAGTGTCTCTGCGTCTCTGTGTCTCTTCGTCTCTGGGTCCCAGGGTCTCAGCGTCTCTGCGACTCAGTGTCTCTGCTTCTCAGTGTCTCTGCGTCTCAGGGTCTCTGCGTCTCTGTGTCTCAGGGTCTCTGCGTCTCTGTGTCTCAGTGTCTCTGCATCTCAGGGTCTCTGCGTCTCAGGGTCTCTGCGTCTTTGCGTCTCAGGGTCTCTGCGTCTTTGCGTCTCTGGGACTCAGTGTCTCAGGGTCTCTCCGTCTCAGAGTCTCCGCGTTTCAGAGACTCTGCGTCTCAGAGTCTCTGCGTCTCAGAGTCTCTGCGTCTCTGCGTCTCAGGGTCTCTGCGTCTCTAGGTCTCAGTGTTTCTGCGTCTCAGGGTCTCTGCGTCTCTGCGTCTCAGGGTCTCTGCATCTCTGCGTCTCTGCGTCTCAGGGTCTCTGCGTACCTGCGTCTCTGGGTCTCAGTGTGTTTGCATCTCAGGGTCTCTGCATCTCTGCGTCTCTGCGTCTCAGGGTCTCTGCGTCTCTGCGTCTCTCGGTCTCAGTGTCTCTGTGTCTTCGGGTCTCTGCGTCTCTGCTTCTGAGGGTCTCTACGCCTCTGCGTCTCAGAGTCTCTGAGTTTCTGCGTCTCTGGGTCTCAGTGTCTCTGCGTCTCGGGTTTCTGTGTCTCTGCGTCTCTGCGTCTCAGGGTCTCTGCGTCTCTGGGTCTCAGTGTCTCTGCGTCTCTGGGTCCCAGGGTCTCTGCGTCTCTGCATCTCTGGGTCTCAGCGTCTCTGCGTCTCAGTGTCTCTGCGTCTCTGGGTCTCAGCGTCTTTGCGTCTCAGAGTCTCTGCGTGTAATTGTCTCTGCCTCTCTGTGTCTCTTGGACTCAGCGTCTCTGCGTGTCAAGGTCTCTGCGTCTTTGCGTCTCAGGGTCTCTGGGTCTCAGCGTCTCTGCGTCTCAGAGTCTCTGGGTCTCAGTGTCTCTGCGTCTCTGCGTCTCAGATTCTCTGCGTCTCAGGGCCTCTGCATCTCAGAGTCTCTGGGTCTCAGCGTCTCTGCGTCTCAGGGTCTCTGAGTCTCTGCATCTCAGAGTCTCTGCGTCTATTTGTCTCAGTTCACCTGCGTTTTAGCGTGTCTGCTTCTCAGTGTCTCTGCGTCTCAGAGTCTGTGCGTCTCAGTGTCTCTGCATCTCAGTGTCACTGCGTCTCTGCGTCTCTGTGTCTCAGAGTCTCTGCGTCTCTGCGTCTCTACGTCTCTGGGTCTCAGGGTCTCTGTGTCTCAGTGTCTCTGCGTCTCTGCCTCTCTGCGTCTCAGTGTCTCTGTGTCCCTGTGTCTCAGAGTCTCTGCGTCTCAGACTCTCTGGGTCTCGCTCTCTCTGCGTCTCAGAGTCTCTGCATCTCAGGGTCTCTGAGTCTCTGCTTCTCAGAGTCTCTGTGTCTCAGAGTCTCTGCGTCTCAGTGTCTCTGCATCTCTGCGTCTCTGTGTCTCTGCATCTCTGCGTCTCTGGGTCTCAGTGTCTCTGCTCCTCAGTGTCTCTGCGTCTCTGCGTCTCTGGGACTCTGCGTCTCTGCGTCTCGGATTCCTGCGTCTCTGCGTCTCAGTGTCTCTGCGTCTCAGTGTCTCTGCGTCTCTGTGTCCCTTCGTCTCTGGGTCGCAGGGTCTCTGCGTCTCAGGTTCTCTTCGTCTCTGCGTCTCTGGTACTCAGTGTCACTGCGTCTCAGGGCCTCTGCATCTCTGCGTCTCAGGGTCTCTGCGTCTCAGGGTCTCTGCGTCTCAGAGTCTCTGCGTCTCTGCGTCTCAGAGTCTCTGCTTCTTTGGGTCTCAGTGTCTCTGCGTCTCCAGGTCTCTGCGTCTCAGAGTCTCTGCGTCTCAGAGTCTCTGCGTCTCTGAATCTCAGGGTCTCCTTGTCTCTGCGCCTCTGGGTCTCAGTATCTCTGCGTCTCGGGTTTCTGCGTCTCTGCGTCTCTGTGTCTCTGCGTCTCAGAGTCTCTGCATCTCTGTGTCTCAATGTCTCTGCGTCCCTTCGTCTCTGGGCCCCAGGGTCTCAGCGTCTCTGCGACTCAGTGTCTCTGCTTCTCAGTGTCTCTGCATCTCAGGGTCTCTGCGTCTCTGCGTCTCAGGGTCTCTGCATCTCTGTGTCTCAGTGTCTCTGCATCTCAGGGTCTCTAGGTCTCAGTGTCTCTGCGTCTCAGGGTCTCTGCGTCTCTAGGTCTCAGGGTCTCTGCGTCTCTAGGTCTCAGTGTCCCTGCGTCTCAGGGTCTCAGGGTCTCTGCGTCTCTGAGTCTCACGGTCTCTGCGTCTCAGTGTCTCTGCGTCTCGGGTTTCTGTGTTTCTGTGTCTCTGCGTCTCAGGGTCTCTGCGTCTCTGGGTCTCAGTGTCTCTGCGTCTCAGTGTCTCTTCGTCTCTGGGTCCCAGGGTCTCTGCATCTCTGCGCGTCTGCGTCTCTGGGTCTCAGGGTCTCTGCGTCTCAGAGTCTGTGGGTTGCTGCACCTCTGCGTCTCTGCGTCTCTGGGTCTCAGTGTCTCTGCGTCTCAGTGTATCTGTGTCTCAGGGTCTCTGCGTCTCTGCATCTCTGGGTCTCTGTGTCTCTGCATCTCTGCGTCTCTGCGTCTCTGGGTCTCAGTGTCTCTGCGTCTCAGTGTATCTGTGTCTCAGGGTCTCTGCGTCTCTGCGTCTCAGAGTCTCTGCGTCTCTGCGCCTCAGTGTCCCTGCATCTCTGCGTCTCTGGGTCTCAGCGTCTTTGCGTCTCAGAGTCTCTGCGTGTAATAGTCTCTGCCTCTCTGGGTCTCAGGGTCTCTGCATCTCAGGTTCTCTGCGTCTCTGGGTCTCAGTGTCTTTGCGTCTCAGAGTCTCTGCGTCTCATAGTCTCTGCCTCTCTGGATCTCAGGTTTTCTTCGTCTCTGCGTCTCAGGGCCTCTGCATCTTTGCGTCTCAGGGTCTCTGGATCTCAGAGTCTCTGCGTCTCAGCGTCTCTGCGTCTCAGAGACTCTGGGGCTCAGTGTCTCTGGGTCTTTGTGTCTCAGAGTCTCTGCGTCTCAGCTTCCCTGGGTCTCAGTGTGTCTGCGTCTCTGCGTCTCTAAGGCAGTTGACGTGGTATATATGGATTTTAGTAAGGCGTTTGATAAGGTTCACCATGGTAGGCTTCTGCAGAAAATGCAGATGTATGGGATTGGGGGTGATCTAGGGAATTGGATCAGGAATTGGCTATCAGATAGGAGACAGAGGGTGGTGGTTGATGGTAAGTATTCATCATGGAGTTCAGTTACGAGTGGTGTGCCTCAGGGATCTGTTTTGGGGCCACTGCTGTTTGTAATTTTTATTAATGATCTGGATGAGGGTATAGTTGGGTGGGTTAGTAAGTTTGCTGATGACACCAAAATTGGAGGTGTGGTAGATTATGAGGAAGGGTGTCATAGTTTGCAGGGAGACTTAGATAGGTTGCAGAGCTGGGCCGAGAGGTGGCGGATGGAGTTTAATGCGGAGAAGTGTGAGGTAATTCACTTTGGTAGGAGCAACAGATGTGTTCAGTATAGGGCTAGCGGGAGGACTCTGAATAGTGTGGAGGAGCAGAGGGATCTAGGTGTTTGTGTACATAGATCCCTGAAAGTTGGGAATCAAGTAGATAAGGTTGTTAAGAAGGCGTACGGTGTCTTGGCGTTTATTGGTAGGGGGATTGAATTTAGGAGTCGCAGCGTCATGTTGCAACTGTACACAACTCTGGTGCGGCCGCACTTGGAGTACTGTGTGCAGTTCTGGTCCCCACATTACAGGAAGGATGTGGAGGCTTTGGAGAGGGTGCAGAGGAGGTTTACCAGGATGTTGCCTGGTATGGTGGGGAGGTCCTATGAGGAGAGGCTGAGGGATTTGGGGTTGTTTTCGTTAGAAAGAAGGCGGCTAAGAGGGGATCTTATTGAAACATATAAGATGAATAGAGGTTTAGATAGGGTGGATAGTAATAGCCTTTTTCCTCTGATGGAGAAATCTAGCACGAGGGGGCATGGCTTTAAATTAAGGGGTGGTAGTTATAGGACGGATGTCAGGGGTAGGTTCTTTACCCAGAGGGTGGTGAGGGATTGGAATGCCCTGCCTGCTGCAGTTGTAAATGCGCCTAGTTTGGGGGCGTTTAAGAGATCCGTGGATAGGTTTATGGACGAGAAGGGATTGGTTTAGGTTAGTGGGTCATTGTTTTTTAACTGGTCGGCGCAACATCGTGGGCCGAAGGGCCTGTTCTGCGCTGTAATGTTCTATGTTCTATGTTCTAGGTCTCAGTGTCTCTGCGTCTCAGGGTCTCTGCGTCTCTGCATCTCAGGGTCTCTGAGTTTCTGTGTCTCTGCGTGTCTGGGTCTCAGTGTCTCTGCGTCTCTGTGTCTCTGGGTCTCAGGGTCTCTGTGTCTCAGTGTCTCTGCGTCTCTGCGTCTCAGCACCTCTGTGTCTCTGGGTCTCAGTGTCTATGCTTCTCAGAGTCTTTGCGTCTCATAGTCTCATAGTCTCTGCCTGTCTGGGTCTCAGAGTCTCTGCGTCTCAGGTTCTCTGTGTCTCAGGTTCTCTGCGTCTCAGCGTCTCTGGAACTCAGTGTCTCTGGGTCTCAGTGTCTCTGCGTCTCTGGATCTCAGGGTCTCTACGCCTCTGCGTCTCAGAGTCTCTGGGTCTCAGTGACTCTGCGTCTTTGCATCTCAGAGTCACTGTGTCTCAGATTCTCTGCGTCTCAGGGTCTCTGCGTCTCAGCGTCTCTGAGTCTCTGCGTCTCAGAGTCTCTGTGTCTCAGAGTCTCTGTGTCTCAGAGTCTCTGCGTCTCATTGTCACTGCGTCTCTGCGTCTCAGAATCTCAGAGTCTCTGCGTCTTAGTGCCTCTGCGTCTCTGCGTCTCTTCGCCTCAGGGTCCCAGGGTGTCTGCGCCTCAGCGTCTCTGCATCTCAGTGTCTCGGCGTCTCTGGGTCTCATTGTCACTGCGTCTCAGGTTCTTTGCGTCTCTGCGTCTCAGCGTCTCTGCCTCTCTGCATTTCAGTGTCTCTGTGTCCCTGTGTCTCAGAGTCTCTGCGTCTCAGAGTCTCTGACTCTCACTGTCTCTGCATCTCTGCGTCTCAGAATCATTGCGTCTCAGGGTCTCTGCGTCTCAGAGTCTCTGCGTCTTAGCGTCTCTGCGTCTCAGTGTCTCTGCGTCTCTGGGTCTCAGCGTCTCTGCGTCTCAGGTTCTCTGCGTCTCTGCGTCTCTGGGACTCAGTGTCTCTGCGTCTCAGGGTCTCAGAACCTCTGCGTCTCTGTTTCTCAGTGTCTCTGCATCTCAGTGTCTCTGCGTCTCAAAGTCTGAACGTCTCAGTTTCTCTGCATCTTTGGGTCTCAGCGTCTATGCATCTCAGAGTCTCTGGGTCTCATGGTCTCTGCCTCTCTGCGTCTTGGTATCTCTGGTTCTCAGGGCATCAGCGTCTCTGCGTCGCAGAGTCTCTGTGTCTCTGCGTCTCAGAGTCTCTGCTTCTCTGGGTCTCAGTGTCTCTGCATCTCAGGGTCTCGTGCGTCTCAGTGTCTCTGCGTCTCAGCGTCTCTGCGACTCACTGTCTCTGCTTCTCAGTGTCTCTGCTTCTCTGCGCCTCTGCGTCTCTGGGTCTCAGGGCCTCTGCGTCTCAGTGTCTCTGCATCTCAGTGTCTCTGCGTCTCTGTGTGTCTTCGTCTCTGTTCCCCAGGGTCTCTGCGTCCCAGTGTCTCTGCGACTCAGTGTCTGCTTCTCAGCGTCTCTGCGTCTCAGTGTCTCTGCGTCTCTGCGCCTCTGCGTTTCTGGGTCTCTGCGTCTCAGAGTCTCTGGGTCGTTGTGTCTCTGTGTCTCTGCATCTCAGGGTCTCAGCATCTCTGCGTCTCTGTGTCTCTGCATCTCAGGGTCTCAGCGTCTCTGCGTCTCAGTGTATCTGCGTCTCAGGGTCTTTGCGTCTTTGCGTCTCTGTGTCTCAGTGTCTCTGTGTCTCTGCGTCTCAGAGTCTCTGCGTCTCATAGTCTCTGCCTCTCTGGGTCTCAGAGTCTCTGCGTCTCAGGTTCTCTGCATCTCTGTGCCTCTGGGACTCAGTGTCTCTGCGTCTCTGCGTCTCAGGGTGTCTACGCCTCTGCGTCTCAGAGTCTCTGGGTCTCAGTGACTCTGCGTCTTTTCGTCTCAGAGTCTCTGTGTCTCAGATTCTCTGCGTCTCAGGGTCTCTGCGTCTCAGCCTCTCTGGGTCTCAGAGTCTCTGTGTCTCAGAGTCTTTGCGTCTCTGCGTCTCAGAGTCTCTGCGTCTCAGAATCTCAGAGTCTCTGCGTCTTAGTGCCTCTGCGTCTCTGCGTCTCTTCGCCTCAGGGTCCCAGGGTGTCTGCGCCTCAGCGTCTCTGCGTCTCAGTGTCTCGGCGTCTCTGGGTCTCATTGTCGCTGCGTCTCAGGTTCTTTGTGTCTCTGCGTCTCAGCATCTCTGCCTCTCTGTGTCTCAGTGTCTCTGTGTCCCTGTGTCTCAGAGTCTCTGCGTCTCTGCGTTTAGAAGAATGAGGGGAGATCTCATTGAGACGTATAAGATGATGAATGGGATGGATAGGATGTAGGTGGAGAGACTCTTCCCGCTCAAAAAAGACAGTAGGACTAGGGGGCACAGCCTCAAGATAAAGGGGAGGCGGTTTAGAACGGAGTTGAGGAGGAACTTCTTCACTCAAAGGGTGGTGAATCTCTGGAATTCTCTGCCCGTTGAAGTGGTGGAGGCTGCCTCGCTAAATATTTTTAAGACGCGGGTTGATGGGTTTTTGATAAGAGAGGGGATTAAGGGTTATGGGGAGAGGGCGGGAAAGTGGAACTGAGCCACAACAGATCAGCCATGATCTTATTGAATGGCGGGGCAGGCTCGAAGGGCTAGATGGCCTACTCCTGCTCCTATTTCTTATGTTCTTATGTCTCAGTACCTCTGCGCCTCTGCGTCTCTTCGCCTCTGGGTCCCAGGGTGTCTGCGTCTCAGCGTCTCTGCGTCTCATGGACTCTGCGTCTCATAGTCTCTGCGTCTCTGCATCTCTGCGTCTCTGGGTCTCAGTGTCTCTGCGTCTTAGTGTCTCTGCGTCTCAGCGTCTCAGTGTCTCTGCATCTCAGGGTCTGAGCGTCTCTGCGTCTCTGGGTCTCTGGGTTTCTGCGTCTTTGCGTCTCAGAGTCTCTGCGTCTCAGAGTCTCTGCATCTCAGGTTCTCTGCGTCTCGGTGTCTCTGCGTCTCTGGGTCTCAGCGTCTCTGCATCTCAGGGTTGCAAGCGTCTCAGAGTCTCTGCATCTCAGTGTCTCTGCGTCTCTGCATCTCTGGGTCTCAGTGTCTCTGCGTCTCAGTGCCCCTGCGTCTCTATGTCTCTGCGTCTCTGCGTCTCAGAGTTCTGCGTCTCTGCGTCTCAGTGTCTCTGCGTCTCTGGGTCTCAGTGTCTCTGCGCCTCAGGCTCTCTGCGTCTCTGCGTCTCTGGGTCTCAGTGTCTTTGCATCTCAGGGTATCTGCGTCTCAGAGTCTCTGTGTCTCAGTGTCTCTACGCTTCTGCGTCTCAGAGTCTCTGAGTTTCTGCGTCTCTGCGTCTCTGGGTCTCAGTGTCTCTGCATCTTTGCATCTCTGGGTCTCAGTGTCTCAACGTCTCAGCGTCTCTGGGTCCCACGGTCTCTGCGTCTCAGCATCTCTGGGTCTCAGGGTCTCTGCATCTCAAGTTCTCTGCGTCTCTACGTCTGTGCGACCTTGCGTCTCAGGGTCTCTGCTTCTCTGCGTCTCACAGTGTCTTGGTCTCAATGTCTCTGCGCCCCTGGGTCCCACGGTCTCTGCGTCTCAGCGTCTCTAGCTCTCAGTGTCTCAGTGTCTCGGCGTCTTTGGGTCTCAGGGTCTCTGTGTCTCAGGTTCTTTGCGTCTATGCGTCCCTGCGTCTCAGGGACTCTGGGTCTCAGTGTCTCTGCGTCTCAGCGTCTCTGGGTCCCAGGGTCTCTGCGTCTCAGCGTCTCTGGGTCTCAGTGTCTCTGCGTCTCTGGGTCTCAGTGTCTCTGCGTCTCTGGGTCTCAGTGTCTCTGCGTCTCAGCGTCTCAGCGTCTCTGGGTCTCTGCGTCTCTGCGTCTCAGAGTCTCTGCGTCTCAGGGTATCCTCGTCTCTGCGTCTCAGAGTTTTTGCGTCTCAGAGACTCTTCATCTCTGCGTCTCAGATTCTCTGCGTGTCAGTGTCTCAGGGTCTCTGCGTCTCTGCGTCTCTGCGTCTCTGCATCTCTGGGTCTCAGTGTCTCTGCGTCTCTGTGTCTCAGTGTCTCTGCGTCTCTGGGTCTCAGGGTCTCTGCGTCTCAGGTTCTCTGCGTCTCTGCGTCTCAGAGTCCCTGTGTCTCAGTGTCTCTGAGTCTCAGCGTCTCTGCGTCTCTGCATCTCTGCATCTCAGCGTCTCAGGGTATCCTCGTCTCTGCGTCTCAGATTCTTTGCGTCTCAGAGACTCTTCATCTCTGCGTCTCAGATTCTCTGCGTGTCAGTGTCTCAGGGTCTCTGCGTCTCTGCATCTCAGAGTCTCTGCTTATCAGATTCTCTTGGTCTCAGTGTCTCCACGTCTCAGTGTCTCAGGGTCACTACGTCTCTGCATCTCTGGGTCTCAGCATCTCTGCGTCTCAGAGTCTCTGCATCTCAGAGTCTCTGCTTCTCAGGTTCCCTGGGTCTCAGTGTCTCTGGGTCTCTACGCCTCTGCGTCTCAGATTCTCTGAGTTTCTGCGACTATGCGTCTCTGCGTCTCTGGGTCCCAGGGTCTCTGCGTCTCTGGGTCTCAGTGTCTCGGCGTCTCTGCGTCTCTGGGTCTCAGGGTCTCTGCGTCTCAGGTTCTCTGCGTCCCTGCGTCTATGCGTCCCTGCGTCTCAGGGTCTCTGCTTCTCAGTGTCTCAGAGTCCCTGGGTCTCAGTGTCTCTGCGTCTCAGCGTCTCTGAGTCTCAGTTTCTCTGCGTCTCTGCGTCTCTGGGTCTCAGCGTCTCTGCGTCTCAGCGTCTCTGCGTCTATACGTCCCTGTGCCTCAGGGTCTCTGCTTCTCTGCGTCTCAGAGTCCCTTGGTCTCAGTGTCTCTGCGTCTCTGGGTCCCAGGGTCACTGCGTCTCAGTGTCTCTGGGTCTCTGTGTCTCAGTGTCTCTACGTCTCTGCGCCTTTGCGTCTCAGGGTCTCTGCGTCTCAGGTTCTCAGCTTCTCTGCGTCTCAGAGTCCCTGGCTCTCAGTGTCATTTTGTCTCAGCGCCTCTGGGTCCCAGGGTCTCTGTATCTCAGCGTCTTTGGGTCTCAGGGTCTCAGGTTCTCTGCATCTCTACGTCTCTGCGTACCTGCGTCTCAGGGTATCTGCTTCTCTGCGTCTCAGAGTCCCTGGGTCTCAGTGTCTCTGCGTCTCAGTGTCTCTGCGTCTCAGGGTCTCCTTGTCTCTGCGTCTCAGAGTCTTTGCGTCTCAGTGTCTCAACGTCTCTACGTCTCTGAGTCTCAGCGTCTCAGCGTCTCTACGTCTCTGAGTCTCAGCGTCTCTGCGTCTCAGCGTCTCTGCGTCTCTGCGTGTCAGTGTCTCAACGTCTCTACGTCTCTGCGTCTCAGTGTCTCTGCGTCTCAGCGTCTCTGCGTCTCAGAGCCTCTGTGTCCCTGGTTCTCAGAGTCTCTGCGTCTCTGCGTCTCAGCGTCTCAGGGTCTCAGCGTCTCTGCGTCTCTGCATTACAGTGTCTCTGCGTCTCTGCGTCTCAGCGTCTCTGCGTCTCAGTGTCTCTGTGTCTCTGCGTCTCAGAGTCTCTGCGTCTCAGCGTCTCAGGGTCTCAGCATCTCTGCGTCTCAGAGTCTCGTCGTCTCAGAGTCTATGCGTCTCTGCGTCTCAAAGTCTTTGCGTCTCAGTGTCTCTGCATCTCATTCTCACGGCGTTTCTGTGTCTCTGAGTCTCTGCGTCCCTGCGTCTCGGGTTTCTGCGTCTCAGTGTCTCTGCATTTCATTGTCACTGCGTCTCTGGGTCTCAGTGTCTCTGCCTCTCTGCGACTCAGTGTCTCTGCGTCTCAGAGTTTCTGGTTCTCAGAGTCTCTGGGTCTCATTGTCTCTGCGTCTCTGTGTCTCAGAGTCTCTGGGTTTCAGTGTCTCTGCGTCTAGAGTCTCTGGGTCTCAGAGTCTCTGGGTCTCGTTGTCTCTGCGTCTCTGCATCTCAGAGTCTCTGAGTCTCTGCGTCTCAGGGTCTCTGGGTCTCAGAGCCTCTGGGTCTCATTGTCTCTGCGTCTCAGTGTCTCTGCGTCTCTGAGTCTCTGTGTCTCATTTTCTCTGCGTCTCAGTGTCTCTGCGTCTCAGCGTCTCTGCATCTCTGGGTCTCAGTGTCTCAGCGTCTCTGCATCTCAGAGTCTCTGCATCTCTGCGTCTCATCGTCTCTGGGTCTCAGTGTCTCTGCGTCTCAGTGTCTCTGCGTCTCTGCATCTCTGGGTCTCAGTGTCTCTGCGTCTCAGGGTCTCTGCGTCTCTGCGTCTCAGGGTCTCTATGCCTCTGCGTCTCAGGGTCTCTATGCCTCTGCGTCTCAGAGTCTCTGAGTCTCAGTGTCTCTGCGTCTCTGGGTCTCAGGTTCTCTGCGTCTCTGCGTCCCTGCGTCTCAGGGTCTCTGCTTCTCTGCGCCTCAGTGTCTCTGCGCCTCTGCGTCTCTGGGTCTCAGGTTCTCTGCGTCTCTGCGTCTCTGCGTCCCTGCGTCTCAGGGTCTCTGCTTCTCTGCGCCTCAGTGTCTCTGCGCCTCTGCGTCTCAGTGTCTCTGCCTCTCTGCGACTCAGTGTCTCTGCGTCTCTGTGTCTCAGAGTCTCTGGGTCTCAGTGTCTCTGCGTCTCTGCGTCTCAGAGTCTCTGCGTCTCGTTGTCTCTGCGTCTCTGTGTCACAGAGTCTCTGGGTCTCAGGGTCTCTGTGTCTCTGCATCTCAGAGTCTCTGAGTCTCTGCGTCTCAGGGTCTCTGCATCTCTGTGTCTATGGGACTCAGTGCCTCTGCGTCTCAGGGTCTCTGCGTCTCTGTGTCTATGGGACTCAGTGCCTCTGCGTCTCAGGGTCTCTGCGTCTCTGCGTCTCAGAGTCTCGTCGTCTCAGAGTCTCTGCCTCTTTGCGTCTCTGCGTCTCTGGGTCTCTGCGTCTCTACGTTTCAGAGTCTCTGTGTCTCAGATTCTCTGCGTCTCTGCGTCTCAGGGTCTCTGCGTCTCAGCGTCTCTGCGTCTCAGCATCTCTGCGTCTCAGAGTCTCTGCGTCTCTGCTTGTCAGAGTCTCTGCCTCTCAGTGTCTCTGGGTCTCAGTGTCTCTGCGTCTCTGCGTCTCAGCCTCTCTGCATCTCTGAGTCTCTGTGTCTCCGTGTCTCTGAATCTCAGCGTCTCAGTGTCTCTGCATCTCAGTGTCTCTGCGTCTCTGCATCTCTGGGTCTCAGTGTCTCTGCGTCTCAGGGTCTCTGCGCCTCTGCGTCTCTGCGTCTCAGGGTCTCTATGCCTCTGCGCCTCAGAGTCTCTGAGTCTCTGTGTCCCTGCGTCTCTGGGTCTCAGTGTCTCTGAGTCTCTGCGTCTCTGGGTCTCAGTGTCTCTGCGTCTCAGTGCCTCTGTGTCTCTGCGTCTCTGTGTCTGTGGGACTCAGTGTCTCTGCGACTCAGGGTCTCTGCGTCTCAGAGTCTTGTCATCTCATCGTCTCAGAGTCTCTGCGTCTCAGAGTCTCGGGTTTCTGTGTCACTGCGTCTCTGCGTCTCAGCGTCTCTGTGTCCCAGGTCTCTGCGTCTCTGCGTCTCAGGGTCTCTGCGTCTCTGCATCTCAGAGTCTCTGTGTCTCTGCGTCTCTGGGTCTCAGTGTCTCTGCGTCTGTGCGTCTCTGGGTCTCAGTGCCCCTGCGTCTCTGTGTCTCTGCGTCTCTGTGTCTGTGGGACTCAGTGTCTCTGCGTCTCAGGGTCTCTGCGTCCCTGCATCTCAGAGTCTCATCGTCTTAGAGTCTCTGCCTCTCTGCGTCTCTGCATCTCAGTGTCTCTGCGTCTCTGTGTCTCGGGTTTCTGTGTCTCTCCGTCTCTGCATCTCAGTGTCTCTGCGTCTCAGTGTCTCTGCGTCTCAGTGTCTTTGTGTCTCAGTGTCGCTGCGTCTCTGCATCTCTGGGCCTCTGCGTCTCTGGGTCTCAGGGTCTCTGCGTCTCTGGGTCTCAGAGTCTCTGCGTCTCAGGTTCTCTGCGTCTTTGTGTCTCAGGGCCTCTATGCCTCTGCCTCTCAGTGTCTCTGCGTCTCAGAGTCTCTGCGTTTTAGGGTCTCAGGGTCTCAGGGTCTTTGCGTCTCTGCGTCTCAGAGTCTCTGAATCTCTGCGTCTCTCGGTCTCAGTGCCTCTGCGTCTCTGCGTCTCAGTGTCTGTGGGACTCAGTGTCTCTGCGTCTCAGGGTCATGCGCCTCTGCGTCTCAGAGTCTCGTCGTCTCAGAGTCCCTGCCTCTCTGCGTCTCTGAGTCTCTGCGTCTCTGCGTCTCTGGATCTTTGCGTCTCTGCGACTCTGGGTCTCAGGGTCTCTCCGTCTCTGCGTCTCTACATTTCAGAGTCTCTGTGTCTCAGATTCTCTGCGTCTCTCCGTCTCAGGTTCTCTGTGTCTCAGTGTCTCTGCGTCTCAGTGTCTCTCCGTCTCTGGGTCTCAGTGTCTCTGCGTCTCAGTGTCCCTGCGTCTCTGTGTCTCTGCGTCTCTCCGTCTCAGGGTCTCTGCGTCTCAGAGTCTCTGCGTCTCTGCGTCTCAGAGTCTCTGCGTCTCTGCTTCTCAGAGTCTCTGCCTCTCAGTGTGTCTGCGTCTCAGTGTCACTGCATCTCTGCGTCTCTGTGTCTCAGAGTCTCGGCGTCTCTGCCTCTCTGCGTCTCAGGGCCTCTGCGTCTCTGCATCTCAGGGTTTCTCCGTCTCTGCGTCTCTGGGTCTCAGAGTCTCTGCGTCTCATGTCTCTGCGTCTCAGCGTCTCAGGGTCTCTGCGTCTCTGAGTCTCTGCGTCTCTGCGTCTCTGGATCTTTGCGTCTCTGCGACTCTGGGTCTCAGGGTCTCTCCGTCTCTGCGTCTCTACATTTCAGAGTCTCTGTGTCTCAGATTCTCTGCGTCTCTCCGTCTCAGGTTCTCTGTGTCTCAGTGTCTCTGCGTCTCAGTGTCTCTCCGTCTCTGGGTCTCAGTGTCTCTGCGTCTCAGTGTCCCTGCGTCTCTGTGTCTCTGCGTCTCTCCGTCTCAGGGTCTCTGCGTCTCAGAGTCTCTGCGTCTCTGCGTCTCAGAGTCTCTGCGTCTCTGCTTCTCAGAGTCTCTGCCTCTCAGTGTGTCTGCGTCTCAGTGTCACTGCATCTCTGCGTCTCTGTGTCTCAGAGTCTCGGCGTCTCTGCCTCTCTGCGTCTCAGGGCCTCTGCGTCTCTGCATCTCAGGGTTTCTCCGTCTCTGCGTCTCTGGGTCTCAGAGTCTCTGCGTCTCATGTCTCTGCCTCTCAGCGTCTCAGGGTCTCTGCGTCTCTGTGTTTCTGCCTCTCAGAGTGTCTGCGTCTCAGAGCCTCTGGGTCTCAGTGTCTCTGCGTCTCAGAGTCTCTGCGTCTCAGAGTCTCTGCGTCTCAGTGTCTCTGCATCTCTGCGCCTCAGAGTGTCTGGGTCTCAGTGTCTCTGGGTCTCAGGTTCTCTGCGTCTCAGTGTCTCTGCGTCTCAGAGTCTCTGGGTCTCAGTGTCTCTGCGTCTCAGAGTCTCTGGGTCTCAGTGTCTCTGCGTCTCAGAGTCTCTGGGTCTCAGTGTCTCAGAGTCTCAATGTCTCAGAGTCTCTGCGTATCAGAGTTTCTGCTTCTCTGCGCCTCAGAGTCACGGAGTCTTAGCGTCTGAGTCTCAGAGTCTCAGTGTCTCTGCGTCTCTGCGTCTCAGAGTCTCAGCGTCTCAGAGTCTCTGCGTCTCAGAGTCTCTGCATCTCTGCATCTCAGAGTCTCTGCGTCTCAGAGTATCTGCGTCTCAGATTCTCTGTGTCTCTGACTCTCACCGTCTCTGCGTCTCTGCATCTCAGAGTCTCTGCGTCTCAGAGTCCCTGCGTCTCAGAGTCAATGCATGTCAGAATCTCTGCATCTCTGCGTCTCAGGGTCTCAGCGTCTCAGGGTCTCTGCGTCTCAGGGTCTCTGCGTCTCAGAATCTCAGCGTATCCGATTGAGAGACAGAGTAAGAGACAGTGTGAGTGAGAGAGAGACATAGAGGGAGAGAGAGAGACAGTGAGAGGAGGGAGAGAGAGGCAGCGAGAGCTAGAGTCAGAGCGGGAGAGAGACAGAGAGAGAAACAGAGAGACAGAGAGGCAGAGGGAGAGAGAGACAGACAGAGAGGGAGAGACAGACAGACAGAAGGAGTGACAGAGAGAGAGACAGACAGACAGACAGAGGGAGGGAGAGACAGAGACAAGGAGAGAGAGAGTGTGCCAGAGAGACAGAGACAGAGAGAGAGATGAGAGAGAGAGAGGCTGAGAGACAGAAAGTGAGAGACAGAGAGACAGACAGATTGAGAAAGTGAGAGAGACAGCGAGAGTGAGAGGGACAGTGAGAGAGAGAGACAGAGTGAGAGAGACAGACAGGGAGTGAGAGAGAGTGTGAGGGAGAGAGAGAGAGACAGAGACAGAGAGACTGAGAGAGAGACAGAGAGAGAGTGAGAGAGAGAGGGAGAGACAGAGACAGAGGGAGTGAGAGAGAGAGAGACAGAGAGAGAGAGACAGAGAGAAGGAGACAGAGAAAGTGACAGACAGAGACAGAGAGAAAGACAGACTGAGAGCGATAGATTGAGAGAAAGGGAGAGACAGAGAGAGAGTGACAGAGAGAGAGAGTAATGGACAAAGAGAGAGAGAGACAGCAAGAGAGGGAGAGAGAGACTGGGAGAAAGACAGAGAGGGAGTTTGACAGAGAGACAGAGACAAGGAGAGAGAGAGAATGACAGGGAGACACAGACAGAGAGGGATTGACACAGAGAGAGAGAGAGATGGGGGAGACACTGAGAAACTGAGAGAGAGACAGACAGTGAGACAGAGAGAGACAGAGAGAGAGAGAGAGAGATAGTGACAGAGAGACAGAGGGAGAGAGGGGCACAGAGAGAGAGAAAGACAGAGAGAGAGAGAAAGAGTGACAGAGAGACAGAGAGAGTGACAGAGAGAAAGACAGACTGTGAGAGTGACAGAGAGAGAGAGACAGACGGAGAGAGAGAGAGACAGAGAGAGTAAGTGAGACAGAGAGAGAGAGAGAAAGCGAGTGAGGGAGAGAGAGGGAGAGAGACAGAGACAAGGAGACAGAGAGAGTGACAGGGACACAGAGACAAAGTGAGAGAGAGACAGAGAGACAGAAAGAGAGAGAGACAGAGGGAGCGAGAAAGAGAGAAACAGACAGAGAGACAGACAGACAGACAGGCAGAGAGAGAGACAGAGAGAGAGACAGAGAGTGAGAGAGAGACAGAGAGAGGGAGACAGAGAGTGAGAGAGAAAGGGAGACTTCGAGAGTGAAACAGAATGAGAGAGAGAAAGTTGGGCAGAGAGAGAGACAGAGTGACAGAGAGAGACAGAGAGACAGAGAGAGAGACAGAGTGTGAGAGAGAGAGAGAGACAGAGAGACAGGGGGAGAGAGAGAGAGAGAGAGAGTGAGACGGAATGAGAGAGGGAGAGAGACAAAGAAAGAGGGAGAGAGAGAGACAGAGGGAGAGAGTCAGTGAAACAGAGAGACAGAGAGAGAGACAGACTGAGAGAGACAGAGACAGAGAGAGACAGTGAGAGAGAGACAGAGGGAGAGAGAGACATTGTGTGAGAGTCAGAAGAGAGCGAGGCAGATAGAGAGAGTGAGAAAGATAGAGAGACAGAGAGACAGAGAGAGAGTGACAGAGAGAGAGAGAGAGACAGAGACAGAGAGAGAGACAGAGTGTGTGTGAGAGAGATAGAGAGTGAGAGAATGAGACAGAGGGAGAGAGAGACACAGAGAGAGAGACGGAGAGAGAAAGGAAGACAAGAGGGAGAGAGACAGAGAGAGACAGTGACAGAGAGAGAGAGAGGGACAGAGAGATAGTGACAGAGAGACAGAGGGAGAGAGGGGCACAGAGAGAGAGAGAAAGACAGAGAGAGAGAGAAAGAGTGACAGAGAGAGCGACAGAGAGAGAGAGACACAGGGAGAGAGAGAGGGATAGAGAGAGAGAG